>NC_092873.1:352422659-352722659 GCF_028372415.1 Notamacropus eugenii | reverse complement strand
GTGGATGCTTTATTTTGTCATTTTCGGGGAAGGATATGACTATCTGATCTAAATCTACCCCCTTTTCATGCTCAAGGGAAGCAGGAGCCAGGGTGACCTAAAGGCAAGAGGGCCTTTTAGAAACTGCAGAGTTTATTACAGAGGGAAAAGGGAAAAAGCCAGAATTCTCACAGACAACCCAATCTCTGGGTCCCAAGCAGTAGGAATGTTCTCCTAGCTGGTCTACTGGGTAATACTGACTAGACATTAAAAAGCAGAGGGAAAAAGAAGACAAGAGCACAACAGCTATGGTTGGGGCACCACTGTGTAATTTTCATTCTAACTAGAAATGCTCTCAAACACCAAGCAGAGGTATAATATGCTCAGATTTCATATCACGGCAGAGCCACTGAAATAGCATTACCAGCACAATCTGCAGAGAGAGTGCTGGGCAGGATGCCGACAAGTCTGATGGGTCTGCTCTCTTAAAAGGATTTTTTTTTCCCTTTGGATCAGACCAAAATTCATTTAAAAAAAGAAGAAAGCAAAATCAAGCTTGGGGTTTGGGTTGCCTAATACAGGATCTCTTTTCGAGGCCAGGATAAAGTCACAGAATGCTAGATTTTTGAACATGAAACCTCAGAAGTCACCTAGTCCAATTCCTTCCTATTTTACAGATAAGGGAAATGGGGGACCAAAAGGAAAGTGACTGGTCTAAGGCCACATAGCAAGTTGGTGGCAGAGGTAGGATTTGAGCGGAGATCTTCAAATCCAGGACACTCTTTTTTTAGGAAGTTCACTTAAAAACCACTGTCCTGGGCCCCACATTATTTAGCTTATCTCAGAAGTCTGACAAATACATTGCCTTAGCAAAAATGTACTATCACCTAGAATATCTGCTGGGCTCTCAAATGTTCACATAGCTCAGAAGAAGGCCTTGATTCTAAAGTCACTTTTTTCAGTTGTGTCTGACTCTCCATGACCCCACTTGGGGTTTTCTTGGTAAAGATACTGGAATGCTTTGCTATTTACTTCTCCAGCTGCTTTTACAGATGAAGAAACTGAGGTAAATAGGGTTAAATGACTTGCCCACAATCAGCAGCTAGTTAGTGTCTGAGGCTAGATTTGAACTCAGGAAGATGACTCTTCCTGACCCCACGGCCAAGTACTTTACCCTCTGCACTATCTAGCTGCCCCTTGATTCTGAAGTCTTGTCCCAAATACCTGTATGGACCTGGCACTCAAACAGTTATGAGCGGCAGGGGGATGAGTCGCCTCCACCATGATTCCTGTGGCTTCCGGTGTAACTATCCCAAGGCTTGCATTTAAACCCCCAAATCTAAATTCAGGACAGTTACCTTAATACAGTATGGTCTACAGCTCACATGAGAGTAGCACCAATCCTGGATCAGTGCTCTCCCTGGCTGGGGAAAACACAGAACACTTGGAAAAGAGGTTTTTATGCATAAGCTTAATTAGTTTCCGGTGATGGAGTTATTCTCAGCGCCACTTTAAGGGGCACAAGCCCCTTGAGCAATCTAAGGGGGAGAGAGGGAGGGAGAGAGAGAGTGAGAGAGAGAGAAACAGACAGACAGAGAGACAGAGGAGAGACAGAGAGACAGAGAGACAGAAAGAGAGAGAGAGAGAGAGAGAGAGAGAGAGAGAGAGAGAGAGAGAGAGAGAGAGAGAGAGAGAGAGGAAGGAACTACATCCCTGGTATATAGAAAAGCTGGCATGATTATAAAGGTTATACTTCCTCAAGCCCCATGGGCAAAAGGTTGTCTCAAACTGTTAGTATTGTTGGCAAGTCTTGTTAGTTCTACACTCCATTTTTGAGATTTCTCTATGTATCTGCCTATACAGGACCAGGTGATTACTCCTCCAGTCCAGTGGGATCTGACATCAATGATCCCAAACCATAGTGACAGAGGCTTCCCCTCAGTGTCTCTCCAATTAGAACTTAGGAACTCCATTTGTTTACAGTAGCTCTCCCACCGGAGAGCCACTCTGCCATGGGAGACAGAGACATCCCTGCAACAGCTCAACTTGGAATCAATCTCTATCTCTATAGATGCTTATTTTAACACACCACTGTTTACCTTCATTAATCACAACTTGTACTATCTTGTCTATTTCAAAATGAGATTTGGGGAACCGGATAAAGGGCTTCCTTGCCTTTAAGCTGGGATTTTGCTCCTTTCTTCCAGTGTCTTAAGAACTGGACACTAGATACTGTATTTAATATTTCCAGGGGCAAGTTACCTACTGGATATCATGCCTTGGGGCCTCCAAGGGAGATAGTCTGCTCTATTATTCTTTTCTGAAAGTCAAATACAATTTCATTCTTGCTTCACAGAGTGATAAGTTAGGAATTTCTGAGGGTTGGAATAGGAAGAAAGAGCAGCTTCGTGTCAGGTGTAAGGTAATTATTTGCTAGGGTTTCTGTGCTATTTGTTTTAATTCCCTGTGTTTTCATTAACAGCTAATGAGTTCCTCTCCCTTCCTCCCCCCTTTAAATTCAGAAACAATAGCTTGGCCACTAGAATTTGGATTTTTTTCCTACCAGGGACTCAGTCAGCTGTTGCTGCTCCATAAACTTTATGGAGAAGTGAATTAAACTGTTAAAAACTTCCACTTCCCCATTCAATTCTAAATAAAACAGAGGGGAGAAAATGAAGTACTGATTATGTTCCCCTTGTAAGTATTCTGACTCAAGGCAAACCACTCAGGACCTGAATCTGTCGGTGCTATTTAAGGACAAAGAAGGATGTATTATTTGGAACTACTTTGGTACCAGACCTCTATGACTGTTTTTCAGGAAAAATGAGAAAGGGGAAGGGGGAGAGGAGAGAAAAAGGAGAAGAGAGAGAAGGAAAAAGAGGGAGATGAAGGTAAAAGAAGGGAAGGGAAAGGAAGAGAAGGAAAAAGAAGGGGAAAAGGAGGAAGAGAGAAACATGGAAAATCTGAAAAATAAGTGTTTAGAACTTACAACATATTCCACAAGAACTGCAGTTTGAGATAACTTTTCACCAGTGGGTCTTAAGTAGGTATAACAGTCATAATAAAGGAGATTTCGCTTTACATAGCACCACAGACATATTTCTATGAATACTGAAAGAGGTTGTGGCCCCTTTAAGTGGCACAAGGAAGAAGGAAGGAAGGGAAGGTGGAAGAAAAGAAAGCAAGGAAGAAGAGAGGGAAGAAGGAAATTAGAGAGGAAGACAAGGAAGGAAAAAGGGGAGAAAAGAAAAAAGAGAGGGAGGGAAGAAGGAAGGAATTTGAGAATCAAAAAACAAAAATAACTCCTGTAAAACACAAAGATTTATTTACCTATTTCTATGCCAGAGGCCAAAGATTTTCTGGCACTTGCTACTGCCGTATTTGTCTTTCATTTCTCCCCTAAATAATTATGAGGGATGTAATGAAGAATTTATCCACATCGGCAGCCAACTCCTTACATGGATATATTCCTTTTGCAAGGGAGAGTTCTTCAACTAGATTTCTAGAGGCCAGTTTTGCTACTGCTTCATTAAATGCCTTTGGGAGGCATCAGGGAATCAAGGTGAACTGGGTCTTGTTTGTATTCTTGTGCTGGTGGTTGTTGGAGGGGATAGATGGAAGGACAAGCCCCTGACTCCAGTTAATGTCTAAGAGCCCATGAGAAACACAGCTTCCCTCTTTAAACTAATGAGCCCTCACTAAAACGCCACAAATAAAGGTCTCTGATCCAAATCCTGTTAGCTTTCATGCTTGGCAGTGTTAATATTGCCAGGTTTTCATGGACTAATTTAACAGTAACACACTTCCGAAAGCTGAACTGCATTGAGATGAACAATGCCTCAGCTTATTACTCCTTATTATAACCACTAGTCTAAGTTATTGAACAGAACACACAACTAGAGAGACAGATCAGTACAGATGCATCCATACATGTAAATGTTATTCGCATGTAAATATATTACCCCAGGACATTTGCAACGCTAAGGCGAAGGTCCTGTCAACATTTCCATTATAAATTACATACCTTTTTGCACATACTCATGTATTAGAAAATGTATGGTGTTTCCTACAGAACATCTTAGAGGCTTCACTGCTTTCTAAATATCCATTTGGATTTGCGTGGTTAGCTCTTGTGATTAATCCATGTGTGGTGAAGGTCTCAGATTCTTCTCTGTACAATGCTGCCTGATTTCCTGTCCATCTCCTTTTCTCTTCTACAGCTATCCATAACTCAGTGTACTCGTATATTCTTTTTTTTTTCTCCAAAGCCCTAACAATGAGGGGAATAGTACCAAAGGCCATAGGACTAACACGTGGCGAAAAAAAAGGAGAACAGTTGCTATTTATTATCATTTTAAACAGATGTATCAACCCGATCTTGACTGCACAAGGAGTGAATTCAACCTAAAACTAATCCCCTTCGTTTAGGAGGATGCAGTTTACCAATTACATAAATTAAGAGCAAAATTAACAGGCTATTTAAAAACCACTTGTGCTGCTGAAGGGAAAGGAAAGATGGGGGAGGAGATAGCAACACCATTAAAATGACCAGAAATGGGACTATATTGCAATAGATTAGGCTATTATATTCCAGAACATTCATTGCTACAATGGCTCTGAATCCTAAAACCAAAAGGGCAGCACTGTTTAATATTCATGAAATGAAGCACATCTCTCATCTGATTGGGCAGGAAGGTGTCAGTTCACAACCAATGGAAAAATTCTCTTTTCCAGAAGAGGACTCTGAAGGATGCATATTTTTAGTTTGCCCAGTAGGGTGAGCTGCAGTGTGCAGCATTGTCCTAGTTCTATACAGAAATGTGCTACAGGACCACCAGCTAAATAAATGCTCCAGCTGCTCCTTCTTTCCTCTCCCCCAACAGAAAACTGCTCAAAGGTTTGATGTTTGTTGTTGTTTTTTAAAACTATTCCTAGGTCTCATGCAAAGATTAAACTTACAGGCATTAATGAGCCAGACAGTTAGTAGCAACAAATTAAACTAGACAATTCAACAGTGATGGATCTCACTTCAGAAAAGAAACCATGAGCTTTCAGCAGATCAGTCTTTCATTCCAGGCTCAGGCTAACACAACTATACACACACTGTACAAATGTAAAGGGCCAACTCAGACTAAATGAGAAATGGTGGCATCTTGGAAGAATCATGATATGGGAACAAATATACTTAAAAACGAAACAAATTTCCTTTATTACATGTGAGAAAATAAGTTCAAATCCTATCTCTGACATATTTTACCTGTGTGACTTTATACAAATTATTTAACCTCCCTGGGGCTCAGTTTTCTCATCTGCAAAATGGGGAGAAGGAAGGATTGGACTAGATTGCCTCTAAGGTCTTTTCTAGCTCTGAATCTACAATATGAAGGTACCCTGACAATCAGACAACTCTACCTGGAAGTTCCTAGCACAAATGCTTCCTTTTTCCATTTTTTTCATCTCTTCCTACTAATACCCTCAGTTCATTGTGTTCCCAATATTTCTTGTCTCAGTACAAAGTGTTTCAACTTTTTTTCCCTCTACACACAAAAGGAAAAAGTTAGCTACAAATTCAGGTGTTTCCTAAGTTATGATGCTGGTTGGAAAAAAAAAAACAACAAAGCAGTTTTAATAACGACAGTCCTATAAATGGGCAATGTTTATTTCAATCAAGGGGCACTGAACTTGAAGTGAGGAGTCTTGGCTCTATTACTAATTTGCAGGTGTTTGGTTAGATGTTATCCTTCATTCTCAAATAGGACCAAAATGACATCACTATGTTGGGGTCAAGGTACAGTGTGTTCAATTGTGGCTGATCATATGAACATTTAGAGTAGAGATGGCTCTAAATTTGCACGTCATGTTTCTTTTGAGCTACTGCAATTCTGCTTCACTCATAGAGCGCAGTACCTTTGGGCAGTCCTATGTCAGTGTCTCCCATGTCATGCAGTATGGAAGACCTTGGACAAGTCATTTATGCTCTTTGAGCCTGAGTTTCTTCATCTTTAAAATGAGGATATCAGGCTAGATGGCCTCTAAAGTCCCTTCCAGGTCTAACAATCCATGTATTTAGATTTTAGATGTTGCTGGATCTCTGGACAATCAAAAACTTAATATTAATAAAGGTTTGGCACCTAGTAACTTACTAATAACTATTAATCATGAAAACAAATATGCCATTCAAGTAATCCAGGTTGATCAAAGTCAACATTTCTCTTTTTGAAACAACTTTTTTATAGTTCTTTATAGTACAGGAGAAGTCACATATTGTAGTGGACAGAGAACCAGGAAGCCCTAAATTCACATCTCACCTCTGACGCATACTAACTGTGTGATCCTGGGCAAGTCTATAAATCTCGTGTCCCACTTGGTTCTCTAAAACTATAAATTACACAAAAGGTGCTGACTTGCGGATAAAGGGAGTTTCCTGAGCTGGGAGTTTCCTATACAAATGAATCCACAGGTTCAGACCCTCCCCTATCCTTATATTATAAAGTCATTTAATAACATTATCAAGTTGTAGGTATAAGAGAAGTGTTTCTGTTGGGTTTTCAGATCCAAAAAGCTCTTTTTTTTTGTATGATGGACTCTGGCACGTACAATTTTTTAAAAAACCATTTACCATTTCAAGCAACTATACCTAATCTTGATTATATGTTTATCAGTATCTTTCCTCTCCCTCAATAAATTCAACTATTTTTTTTATTAAACATCAACTGTATGCAAAGTACTATGCTGAACCTGGGAGATTAAAAATGAAAATAGCAATAATTTTTTTCCTTCCAAAGAGGAAGCAGAAAGGGGGAAAAATAAGACATATACACAAAGGATATAAGAATATAAAAGAGCATATGATTAGGGCAAAGGAAGGAATCTAAACATAGCACTAGAGGGGAAATCACTACTTCAAGGAATAGATTGTTCTATTTTTGGACAGCTTTTCATAGAAGGTAGAGAAGCAGTTGTTTGGGATATTGTTTAAGGGAGTCAGGCATATTTATGACAAGGGTTTATAAGATGGTGTCCCTCTAAGCTTCCATGAGTTGCACCTGGCAGAAAGTACACTGAATTCAGGGTGGAAGACCCAGACATACCATGCAATCTTTGGGGAGTCATCTTATCACCTCCAAAAATTAACAGAACAAAGACAGACATTTTCCTCCTCTTTTTACATGAATTTACTGGTCACCAAAGCAAATGTTCAATTTTCCTAACTGAAAACTGGTACAGCACTTTGCATAATTTCCAATATGTCTTTATTTTTTTTATTCTTGTCAATCTCTAATTATATCCCACTACTTCACAGGAAACCAACCAATTTGTTCCACAGCCAAATGAAATCTGAATTTTTTTTTTCTGTACTTTCAATCTGGCTTTATTTTTTGAGATCTTCCTCTTCTTCTTTTCAATAATTTTAATAAATCAGAAAATTAAAAAAATGCTTTGAAAACTACATCATGCCCTATAAATGTAAGTTGCTATTATTAACTCATCTTGATCACTCCCAAATAACTTCCTCTTTGTTTCCCCCTTATTTTTCAGAGAACTACTAATTACTTTCAGCTTCTGACACATCTACATAAATTCTCATATGGTCTACCATGTGCTTTGCCATGGTGTGGGTTCGTGTATATCATTTCATCAATGAAAGGAACTTGCCATCAGAGAATTTCCTCTGCCATGGCAAATCAACAATTGTTCTGCAATTTATAGTTTTAGAGAGTTGTCTGGGCTCACTGAGAGAAAACATGACTTGCCCACAGTCACACTGCCAGTGCGCCACACAGAGGACTTGAAGCCGGACTTCTCCATTCTTAGACTGGCTCTCCTACCTCTACAATATGCTGCATAAAAGAAGAGCTTGCATTGATAGAGACAGCACTTTATGCCTTGCAAAATGCTTCATGTCTACACCCTCTCATTTGAACTTCTCAATAATCTTTTGAGTAAATATCACAAGTATTACTAATTTTATTTTACAGGCGGGGCACTGGAACCCAAGGAGGGTAAGCAATTGGCCTGACTATATAAGTGGTATGAGAGGCAGGCCTGGGATTCCCCATTCTTCTTGACTCCAAATCCAGCATTTTTTTCACTGTACTGGTCAGTGCAAGGTTGAAAACTTCAAAGAAGAAATGATGGGAACCTCACCTACAAGAGGAAGAGGAAGAGGAGAGTTGACATTTCTATGGAACTTTTGGGTTTGCAAACAACTTTACAAATGTGATCTCATTTGATCCTCTCAACAACCCGGAGAAGTAGATGGTACTATTATTCTCATTTTACAGTTAAGGAAACTGGGGCAGAGGTTAAGTAACTTGCCCAGGATGACAGAGTAAGTGTCTGAAGCACTATTTGAACTCAGGTCTTCCTGGCTCCACTGCATTCACTGTATCACTTAGCTGTCTCTGAAAAGGGACTGGAGGAAAACAGAGACCCAGATTTCCCCTAGAGATTTATCCAAGTAGAGTCAACAGATTCCACAAACATGTATAAATTAATTGGAATAAATTTTTTTTAAAAAACAAAATTCAGGTCAAATTGCACTTAGCAGGCCTTAAAATGTGGGTCAGATGTGGTTAATATATCAATGGGATATATTTAGGCAACCCAATGGTATGGTGGGAAAGAGTGCTAATATTTGGAGTCAGGAAGACCTGAGCTCAAATCCTGCCTCATAGCTTACAAGCTGTGTAACCCTAGACAAGTCACTTACTCTCTCTTGGCCTCAGTTTCTTCATCTGGAAAATGGGGATGATAATAATAGCACCTGCCTCTCATAGGGTTATTGTGAGGATTAAGTGAGATAATATATGCAAAGTGTTTTGCAAACCTTAAAAGTGCTCTATAAAGGCTAGCTATTATTAGTGGGAATGTCAATCAGTAAATATTTGTTGAGCTTCTACTATGTGCCAGGCACTGTGCTAAACTCTGTGGATACAAAGAAAGGCAAAAGATAGTTCCTGTTCTCAAGATGTTCACGGTCTAATGGAATATGATGCCACATTTTCACTGCCAGTGGCAAGCCTGTCACATACTTGAAACTTCTCTCCTGCTACTGGAGCAGGTAGGAAATGACAAGACTAGTTCAGTGGCTCAAGCTCATATAGGAGAGGATAGAAGTAGTGGATAAGCCCTAGAGCAGGCAGTTTTTTGCTTTGCCTTTGTAACTCTAGTTCCTAGAACAATGCTTGGCACACAGTATGCACTTCATAAATGCTTATTGGCTTGGGCTGTATAACTGACATGCCCTGTCTGTCACAGTCCAAAAACTTTTAGAGGTGAATTCTGACCAAGCAGAAACCTCTTTCAGATTTGCCAGTGAAGAAAAAAATATTCTAAATCAAGGGTAATTGATCTTTTTATGTCCTTTGGTAGTCTGATGAAGCCCATGGATTCCTTCTCAGAATAATGTTTCTTGCTTCATAAAACAAAATTCTTAGGATTACAAAGAAAACAATTATATTGAAAGACTTAAAAAGTCACAGACACTAGGTTAAAACTCCTGTTCCAAATGGAAATGTGACCAAATAGATGTGTCAGGAGGAATATCCACTAGAGTCCTTCACTATGTGAAATGGACTAGTTCTTTTCCTTAAAATTTACTGAAATTATCCTTAAGATTTAATTGACTCAGAGAAGAAGTTCAGGCCACTGCTGCTGCTTCCTAGTCATTCGAGTAAAGAAAGTCATAGAAGTTCCAGTTATTCCTGTATACTTGACCAATGGACCACCATGGACAACTCAAGGGCAGGGAACTACACTCAGCTGACAAGTGCAGTGATGATCCTGAAGTATACCCTTCCTATGATATATTTAAGTAAATCTCCTTTTCTTAACTCTTAGATGGAGTATAAGTGTCTTATTTCACTTTACTCTTGAATCCAAAGTAGCCTGGTCAGCTTTGACCTGCAAACAGATGCACAAGGAATATAGCTTTCTCAATAGTCACATGACAGTCAGTGGAGTGAACAGAGATCTAGCCTCAAAGTCAAAATATCTGAGTTCAAATATGATGCATACTAGGGGTGTGATCCTGGGCAAGTAATAACTTCTCAGTGCCCCAACCAAGTCTCTGAGGGGAAGAGTTGCTGGTCTGTATCAGTAAAGGATGCTTTCTCACCAAGAGCTCCCCATACTAATGATATTCAATATTTAATTTTTAAAAATTCACATACCCTAAAAAAAGAACCAGTACTAAATGAAGAACTATATACATTATACATGTGGGACTGGGGGGATTGACCAATGGGAGCCCTTTCCCTATAGTAGCAGCAGCAAATTTCTGTACCTGCTCCAAGGATGGAACCTCCACTGGCTAGTCCCTCATTACATACAGGTCATACAATTATCTTGCTAAGAGCACAGCAGCTCATTTCCTAGAAACAATGACAGTAAAAAAAATGAATGCCTGTCTTACCACTGTTTGGGTTATCTTAGTGAGCATGTTATCCTTAAAGATGTAGATATTGATAAGGCTCATAGGCCTTTTAAACTATTTGATCTAAAAACATAAAGGCCCATTCATAGATCCTATATTTGAATAAAGAGAGTTTTATACACCTTGCACTAAAGAGTTTGAAGTGGGAGAACCAAACAACTGCTATTCAGATCAAGAGCACCTTTCTTTCATTATTTTGAGAATAGTGTTGTGGAATCCATTAAATCAGCTACTGAACCTAAATTTGCTAAAAACTATATGCCTACCTAACTATGACTTTTTTTTTTTTGCAGTTAAGCATTTCAGGAATCTTGATATGTTACTAGGTTGGTTGCTTAACCACTAACTTTAGCCCAGGCTTTCCCTCTCACTGATTTGTGAAATGAATTTGAATGAGATGATATGCTCTTCTCTCATACCTCCAGGGGCTCTCTGTGCTTCTTTGGTCTTACCCCATTCCACTTCGCATTTGAATTGTATGTATATGTGGGTCATACAAGGAGGTCGATTTGACCTCACAGGTATTTCTGTGAGGTGTTCACATCAGCAATTTGTCCATTATTATGGCCTTTAAATTTTATTTGCATTAGCTTACAACACAGGTAGTGTGGTGCAGTGGATAGAAAATAGGCTTCGAAGCTACAAAGGGTCTATGTTCAAATTCTGCATCAGTCACAACCTGGCTGTGTGACCCTGGGCAAGTCACTGCTTCTAGGCAACTCCCTAAAACTACAGATTACAGAGTAGGTGTTAACTTTCATTGATAGAGGGAGTTTCCGCACCTATACCAATGAAATAATATATGTAATCTTTAAAAAGCAGCTAGGTAGCTCAGTGGATAGAGTATGGACCGGAGTCAGGAAGACCTGAGTTCAAATGTGACCTCAGACACTAGCTATGTGTCCCTGGGCAAGTCGTTTAGCCCTACTTGCTGTAATCCACGGGAGAAGGAAATGGCAAACCACTCTAGTATATCTGCCAAGAAAGCCCAGCAAACATCATACACTACAACTGAATAACAAGAAGTCTCTGTCTCTAACTTCTGCAAAACTTTTGTAATCTCAATATAAAGTCTGTAACTGCACAGATTTCTAATAGAAACATAACACTTCTTTCTCCTCCAAGCCTAGTTTACTTTCCTTCCTTTGGAAGTGATGTCCTCAATATTTCTCCTTTGAAATTTTGCCAGTGTTAGTAAATTCACTGCATCCTGCTGGGGAAGTGAATGGCTGGAATATGCCTCCAGATTGGCATATCTTATTCAAAAGAAACAAAATAGGGATGTTAAAGAAGTATACCCAAATGAGAAAATCCAGGAATCCGAGCTAAGGAGGCATAGTAGACATGAGTTAGCTGAAAATCAATGGTGGAAGAAATAGAGGTGACTTCACAACTACAGTATACTACAAACCTGAACAAGCAAACAGCAGAGAAGAAAACAAGAATTATCAAGCACACACAATGTGCTTGTACACGGCTTACAAATGTTACCTTGTTTAATCCTTCCAACAACCCTGAGTGGCAGGTGTTATTATGATTCCCATTTTACAGTTGAAGACATTGAAGCAGACAAAAGTTAAGTCATTTGCCCAGTATCACATAGCTAGCAAGCATCTCAGGCTGGATTTGAACACAGGTCTTTATTACTCCAGGCCCACTGTGCTATCCACTTCACCACCCAGCTAGAGGAAATAGATAAAATGATTTGGAAATAGATTAAACGCCTGGCAGAGATTACTATATTGTGCGGTGAGGGACTTCAGTTATCCAGATATTTGCTGAAGCTCTTCCTCTGCCAAAAGCCTAGTAGCTTCTTGTTATACCTTAATAATAATTTCAATCTTCAAAAAACCAACAGGAGTCAATTCTATAGTGTACTTGGTCCCCATTAACAAAGAGAAATGGGTTGTTGGGGTAAAGATGATTGGAATTTTTTGGGTTGGGTGTGGGTAAAGAGCTCCTAATTGTCCCTGATGAATTCATATGGCTGGGCCCAGATGAATTACATCTTCAACTACTAAAAGAATTGGCAAATAATAAACAATAGCTAGTGAGATTTTCTATAGCACTTTAAGGTTTGCAAAGCAATTTACGTGTTATCTGACTTGATTCTCATAATAACCCTGTGAATTAGATGCTATTATTATCCCCACTTTACAACTGAGGTTGAGAGAGATTAAGTGACTTAGGGTCCTGTAGTTAGTAGCTGTCTGAAGGATGATTTGTATTTTTTGAATTTGATATGAGGACAGATACTATCACTAAGCCACTGTCAATGATGCTGGAAAGATCATCAAAAGTGGGAGAGGTACTATAGGGTTTGAGAAGGGCAAATGTTCTATTTTTTAAAAGGGGAGGGAGTAAGAAAACAGATAACCTTGATACCAGTGGGTTTAACTTTGATTCATGGAAAGTCTAGAATGGGTCATGAAAGAGTTGGCACCTAAAAGTTGCTGTACCTAACAAAGGAAGGGGTAATTACAAAAGGTTACTATGGTTTCATCAAGAGCAGGTCATGCCAAATAAAGCTTATTTCCTTTTTTGACAGACTTATTAAACTGGAAGGTGGAGGGAATAGTAGTGATGCTGTATCTAGATTTTAGCAAAGTATTATACCAAGTATCTTGTACCATTCTTATGGAAAAGATGGAAAGATATGGACTATGATAGTATAATTAGGTGGATTTGGAACTAGTTCAGTGGCTGAACTCAAAGAACAGTCACGTCAACTCAGCAAGAAGCCTCCTCTATTTGAGTAGCCCAAGGATCTGTGCTATTTAACAATTTTTATCAATGGATAATGCATAGATAGCACACTCATCAAATTTGCAGATGATATAAAGATGGGATAGACAGCTAAAACACTGGATGACAGAGTCAGAATACAAAATGCTTTTGAGAGACTGAAGCATTGTCTAAATCTAAAGTCTAAAGTCTTAAGTCTCAAGATACAATAGAGATCAATAAAGTCTTGTATTTGGGTTCAAAAAAATCATAGTTACAACCACAGGGTAGGAGTGGCGGTGGAAAACATTTATATTAGTGTCTACTATGAGCTAGTCACTGTGCTAAGTGATTTACAAATCTTATCCTATTTGATTCTCACAATAACCCTACCAGTTAGGTGCCATTATTATCCCCATTTTACATCTGGGGAAACAGAGGCAAGTGGTTAAGTAACTTGCCCAGAATTCACACAGTATGTAACTTACCCAGGTCTTCTCTACCCCAGGCCCAGTGAGACTCCATACACCGTACCGCCAGCTGCCTCACATGGTTAGAGAGCAGTTTGCCTGGAAAAGACCTGGGGATTTTAGGAGGCTCTAAGGCTCTAAGAGTCAGCCCTGTGATGGAGCAGTTATAAAAATAAAAAAAAAAAAAAAGGAAAGAAAAGGAAAAAAACCCCAGTGTTATCTGAGACTGTTAAAAGAGGCACAGCTTCTAAGAATAAGGAGTGAGGGGGGCATGGAGGGACTCCCTGTTTTGCGTCCTTATGAGATAACATTGGAAGTAATGTGCTCACTTCTAGGACACACATTTTAAGAAAAAAAATTGATAAACTGGTGAGCATCCAGAGCAAGGGTAAGAAGAATGGAGAAGGGTCTTGACGGAATGCCCTATCATGATCACTTATAGAAAATGGGACTATTTAGCCTGGAGTAAAGAAGTCCCAGAGTTAACAAGATAGCTGCCTTCAACCATCTGAAATGTTAAGAGGGACTAGAGGAAATAGGTAGAGTTCCAAAGAGGTACATTTGGAGGAAATGTCCTGGCCATTGGAGCTGTCCAAAATAGGAAGTAAGGGTCATTGGGGTTTGCAAGCAGAGGCAGAATGAACACTTTTTATAAAGAGGTTGCCTTTGGGGTTCTTATTGGACTACATATCTCAGCTCTAAAATTCTGTTATTGTTATCTACCGTCTTCCCCCACCCCTACTAGACAACAAACTCCATTAAGGCAAGGACCCAGCCTTTTACATCTGTATCTTCCCCGCACCTAGCACTATACCTTACTTAGTAAATATTTGCTGAATTAAAGCACATACATCTCAATTTCCTCACCAATTAAATGGAGACAAAACAATCTTAGTACCAATCTCCTCAATCTCATTCAACCAACACGCCAATATTCAGCATTTATTATGCACAAAGGGAAGCCAGGTAGTGCAATCGATAGAACACTGAACTTGGAGTCAGGAAGATCTAAGTTCGAATCCAGCCACAGACACTTAATAGCTATATGACCCTGGGCGAGTCATTTGCCCCTATTTGCCTCAGTTTCTTATCTGTAAAATGCCTGTTGTTTCTCCTTTGTTCTCAAAGAGGAACAATGACATCACAAGGGTGATGACTTGTTTGTGAATTGGATTTAAGTGAGGCAGAGATGTGCAAAGTCATCAGCTTCACTCTCTACTCTAGAGTCATTGGCGTCCAATGACAAGACAAAATCAAGATGACTGGCAATGGCCCTCTGTAAAATGAGTTGGAGAAGGAAATGGCAAACCACTCTAAAATCTTTGGAGTTCTAGGAATCAGATAAAAACACAAAAATAAAATCATCTTGCCCTCAAGGAATCTGGGTTTCTAAGCTGAAGAATTTAGAGCTTGACAGGACCTTTGGGTTTGAAGTCAGGAAGACTCATCTTCCTGAGTTTAAATCTGGCCCTCTGATACTTACTAGCTGTGTGGCCCTGGGCAAGTCACTTAGCCCTATTTTCCTCAGTTTCCTCATCTGTAAAATGAGATGGAGAAGGAAATGACAAACACTCCGGTATCTTTGGCAAGAAAATCCCAAAAGGGGATCACAGAGTCAGACATGACTGAAGACAACTAATGAACTAATCTACTCTAATGAGTTAGTTTATGTTATCTATTGTGGTGTCAAACTTAAGTAGAAATGGGTACCACTAAACAATACAAAAGGATCCCTACGGGTCTGATTTTAAAAATGTAATTTATCTATGTTTTATTGTATTTTTATTTATTTTAAAAAATATTTCCCAATTGCATTTTAATCTGGTTCTGCTCCACTTGGGAGTGCTATAGGCCATATGGAGCCTACCATTCATTTGACCCCTCTGTGCTAAAGAAAGGGAAATTCAGGAGCCCACTATGATATTAATATAATAATAGCTAATATATGTATATATATTTCATTTTAAGGTTTGCAAAATACTTTCCATATGGTATCTTCATTTTAGCCTTGAAACTCTGGGAGGTAGGTTCTATTATAATTATCTCCATTTGATAATAGAGGAAACTGAGGCAGGCAGAGATTAACTAACTTTCTCAGGTTCACAGAGCTATTAAGTATCCGAGGCTTCATTTGAATTCAGGTCTTCCTAATTCCGCATACTGTGCTCTATCCACTATGCCACTTAGTTATAAAAAAAGAGTTAATGTTAACTCTTTAAGTGATTCTTATAACCTAAAGAAAGGTATCTCTTTGTTTTTTTTTTAAATAAGTCATTTATATCTTTTGTTTTTACTTTTCCAATCATTTCTGTGTGAGGCCTCACATCCAAATCCAGAATGAACCCTGCCTTTTAACAAATAAAATCAATTAAGCACAAATATCTGATACAATGACGGTCTCTGACAATACATATGGAATTCTGCCCCAGTGGTCATCCCCTGTCTCTTCCAAGAGGAGGGAGGTAGAAATATATCATTTTCTTTGACAGTAGCTACTAAAAACTAGATGTATTAATATAAAAAACACATTATGTCATTTGAGGGAAAAAAGAACAGGAAGCTTGGAAAGCTAAATATTTGAAAAGGTATCAATGTCAGCATGAAACTTCAAAAGTATTTAACATGTATCCTCTCTCTACTGACTAATTTGTACAAAATGTAGCAAGAGCTGGCGGGGTTAGTGAAGGAGAGGGAAAGGGGGGAAAAAATCCACAGGAAGTCTAACCACAAAGGCAGTTGTCAAGATTGTTAAAGCAAAATGAGACTGTGCCAGAGTCAAGAGTATTTGCCCTTGTGCGCATTTTTTTTTCCTGTTAACTCTCAGAAGACACAGAAAACATTTTGGAAGGCTTAAAAAAAAAGCACTTTAGGTTGGGCTGCTCCACGTTTGCAGCCAACACTTGTGTTTATAAAACACTGGCATTCCAAGGATAGCGATAGAACAGAGACTTAACGATAAATTATAAATATTGTAAATTCAGACTTTTTTGTGCCTTTGTGAACACATCATAAATCTACACTGTTTCTTTGCCTAGATCCCACTTACAACTGTGCTAAAGTCTCTTGGCATGAATGCAAAGGGTGTTTTTGTAAATAAAACTTAGTGAAAATCACTGTGCACTCCATTAATTCAAAAACACTTCTTCTCCACTTCAAAGGGAAGCCTCTCTCCCTCCCGTACTCTCTTCTTCAGTGTAAAACCAGTCTTTATGGTCTTAATGATTTGCTTCTTGTACTTGTCATAACTACATGTACCAAGTATGTGATAGCAATGTGACAGAAGTTAGACGACATCCGAGCCTCAATCCAATACATTTCAGGCTCTGCAGGAGAACTAGCTCATACATCTAATCTCTGGGTCACCAGCATTAGAATCCTGCAGAATGGAAAATCCCTGTGCATCTCTATACTAACAATTGACGGTGCTTTACATGCAGAGGCAGCTAGGTGGCGCGGTGGACAGAGCGATGGACTTAACAGTCTTAACTATCTCAGACGCTTACTAGCTGTTTACCCTTACTAGCTGTTTACCCTGGGCAAGTCATTTAACTTCTGCCTGCCTCAGTTTCCTCATCTGCAAAATGGAGAAAGCACCCCATCTCTCAAGATTGTTGTGAGGATAAAATGAGATAAATTCTGTAAAGTGTTTTGAAAACCTTAACATGTTATATAAATGCCAGTGGTCCTCATTATTTTCAACCCTAAGAAGAAATTGCTATGAATACCACCCATTTTACTGATAAAGAAACCAAAGCTCAGAGAGGTTAAAAGTCTTGCCCAGGGTTACACAACTGTTGTTATTGTTTGCTCTTTGAGAGAACCAATGACACCAGGAAGGTAAAGACTTACAAGTAAACTGGATTTAAGTGAGGCAGGGTTGTGCAAAGTCACCAGCCTCACCTTCTCCTCGGGAGCCATCTGGGTCCAGTGGCAAGACACTCCACGATGACTGGAGATGGCCCCAGATGCAGTGGGAAACCTTAGCTTTTTTAAGCTAAGGTCTTTCTCAGGTCTCAGTTTGTCTGAGGCAACACCCAATTCAGTAAATAAGGCTAAAAAGTAAGAAATGAGACCCAAAAAATGGCCTTTTTTACCTTCTCAAAAAAAAAATCAATCTGGGAGGGGAAGACCCTTAGAGTTTCTGACAAGAACAGAAACAATCGCTATTTATACTCACTCTGAGCCATCAAAACCCAAACCATCAGTGATGGGATTTGAATCTAGGTAACTCTTGATTCCTTGGGCCAGCTCAGTGGTGGTGGTAGCTTTGGTGCAGTGGATAGAGTTCCAGATCTGGAGTTATGAAAACCTGAGTTCAAATCCAGCCTCAGACACTTATTAGCTGTGTGACCTCAGGCAAGTCACTCAACCCTGTTTGCCTTAATTTCCTCATCTGTAAAATGAATTGGAGAAGGAAATGGCAAACCACTCCAGTATCTTTGCCAAGAAAACCCCAAATGGGCTCACAAAGAGTCAGACACAACTGAACAACAAAAAGAATGAAAAGAATTCTTGATTCCAAGACTATCTACTATGCTACACACCCTAACAGAAATTAGGGTGCATCTGCCATGGATAAAGACTACAAATGTATTCATCTAAATGCTACCAGTTGTGGAATGTATTTTATGAAATTGCCCATATTTATGTGTGTAGCTCTCTTGTAAATCACCATCAAGCACAAAATGTAGTAGGTAGAGGAATAAAAATATCTTTTGTTTCTGGGAGTGCTTTATATTCAAAAATTTTTAAGGGTCTCATTATGGATATTAATGAGTTATCCCTCATGGAAGGAAAAAAAAGTGGGGAGGAAATGATGCCAAGAGAAATACAATTTTTAAATGTCCCCAGTAACACTTGCTTTTTCCAATTTTTACCAGGGATTTCTTCCTTTTTTCCGTTGGTCCCCATTGTTTGGGCACAGCAAAGAAATTTGTCACTTCAAAATCACGTCTCACAGAGGAAGAATCTCCAATCTAAATATTTAATCATTTTCCAGGGAATTTGTGTCAGATTTGCAGGTAAGTTCAAGGAATTTCGGAGTTTTCAAAATGGTTCATCAGACAATACCAACACCACTACTTAAAGTAATAGTAAGAGTGCTGATGATGACGGTAATTTATTTTTTTCTAGAATGCTTTGATGTTTGCAATCGCCTTAGTCTTATGTTATCTACATTTTACATATGTCTACATTCTGCTATTTTTATTCTCACCACAACCTAGTAAAGTAAGCAGGGCAGACCTTGTTATCCCTTTCCCCTTTATTTTAAATAGATGAGGAAATTGTAGGAGCAAGAGAAAACAGATAAACAACCTAAATATTGCACAAGTATCTAAGAAATATTGAAAGGACCAAAGGAGCTGAAGGTTTTTGTGCCATGGACTCTGGGTGGTCTGATGAAGTCCAAATTCCCTTCCTCAAAATAATGTTTTAAAATGAATCAAATAAAATACAAAGGATCACAAAGGAAACCAGGTGGATTGAAATAGTCATAAAAAAACTTCACCCTGCCCAGGTACTGAACCCTAACCTAGAAGAATGCCTCTGACTCACTGGGTTCAGAAAAGAATAATAAGGGATGAGGAGATAGGAATAGGTTATAACTAACACTATTGGAGGGAGCACCCAAACCCGTGAGTTCACAGGAGGAAACTGAGGCTCGGAGTAGTTAAGTGAGTTACCCCCTAAAGTCAAGTGGCACATAGTTCTGGAGTCAAGACTAGGGTCTTCTGATTCCTAATGCAGAGTCCTTTCTAGCATATCACACTGCCTGCCTCTAATGTATACAAGTATTACTAGGCTTATGGAACTGCATTATTGGTTGTGTTTTCATTCCATTTTTAATTAAGTTCATACTTGAAAACAACATGATTTATTTTAAACCTTGAGCTGGGGGGGGGGTAATAGGAGGGAGTTAATGCTAATTCACACGAAATTATTTATTATTAGCAATAGATTTTATACTAGATACATTTCACAGTGGAAACTACATCTTTACTCATAAAACTACAAGGCCATGGTGGCTCCATTCAGCCACCAAAGGGATTTTCCTAAAGCATAGGCATCATCATCTCTTCCCCACCCTCACATCCCTTACTCTATAAACTCCAATGGCTCCCTTTTGCCTCTGGTTCAATCACAAAATACTCTGTTTGACTTTCAAAGCTCCTCTTAACCGAGCTCCCTCCTGCTTTTCCAGTCTTCTTATACCTTATCCCTACCACATACTCTTTGATTCATGAACAAGATATTCCATCTCTTGACTCTAGGCATTTTTACCTGCTGTTCCCATGCCTAGAATACTCTCCCTCCTGAACTCCACCTATTGACTTCCTTGGCTTGCCTTTTCCCAACTCCTCTTTAATTCTAGCGCCTTCCCTCTGTTAATTATTTCCTCTTTATCTTGTATATAGTTTGCTTTGTATATATTTGTTTGTACATCTCCCATAATTAAACTGTAAGATCCTTGAGGGCCAGACTGTCTTTTGCTTCATTTTGTCTCCATGGTGCTTAACACAATACCTAGCACATAATGGTGATTAATAAATATTTATAGACTGAGAATTATTAATCCACTTTATAAAGAGGAAAACTGAGACACAGAGAAGAAATATGGGTTTCTCAATACGATAAAGAGTTAGTATTTGACCAAGGAACAAAACTGGCATCCTGACTTCTAGCCATATGCTTCAAAAAGTCAGCCATTGCTTCAGCAACATTTGATGAATGAGGATGGTAAAAATAACAGGGCAGAGATTTCAGTGCATGACTTTCATAACTAAAAAATGAGGTATTTAAAAAATACTTTAAAAGGCACTGGGAGCTGTATTAGCACCTAAAGCCAGTTCAACAAGCATTTATTAAGCTTCATGATTTGCCAGTGTTGCATTAAGTGCTCTCATCTTATTAAAAACACAAATTCCTGTGTACTCCAACTACATGTGCCCTAAATCATAGAAGTCCCCACTTCTCCCAGCATTGCATAGTAAGGACGAGAGCCTGTCAGGCTATTTCTCCCCTCCCCTTTCTAATATATTTCCCTCCTCCCCTTCACCAAAATATATCATCCAACAAGACAGATAATAGGCCAGTGAGAGAACTTATAGGATCATGGAATCTAAGAACTAAAATATATCTTACAGAACAAAAGGTCTAACTCCCTAATTTTACACAAGTAGAAATTGAGACCCGGAGAGAAGAAATTATTTGCCCCCAGGATTACAAAGCTAGTAAATATCACAGTCAGGATCTTAACTTGGGTCCTATGACCCTAGATTTAGTGCTCCTTCTACCACACCACAGTGTCTGACATAGAATAGTATTCAAGATGATGCCATACTACTCTCTCCAAAATATTAAACACATTAGAACCATGCCCCCACGATAAGAAGGCAGGTTTGGCATAGAGTGCTAGGCTAGAAAATGTTTATTGGAGAGTCAGTTTGCTTCATTGCGTATTTGAGGAAATCATTTCCCAAGTACATTTCATAAGATCATAGGGTTTTGATCCCCCAATGCAACTCCTTTTTACAGAAAAAACAAACAATGAGAGAGAAATGACCTGACCAAGGTCCAAAAGGGAGTAAGCAACAGAAGTGGTAGTCAAACCCTAGTCCTCTGAATTCTAATCCAGTTTTCCTTCCTTTGCACTGATCCTTCTTCCTCTTCATCTGTACCACCCTCCTCCCCACCAAGACTACTGGTTCTGCTTCCAACCCAGTCCTCATAGACATCATCCAGGGAAGCAACCCTTGTGCAGCAGGGGCCAGCCATCCCCACCAACTGCCAACCATACACAGGGTAGGCAAACCAGCCTGATGAAACAGCAAGGTACCTTGAGGGAAATATAAGAGACAGCAAGCATGTGCTAGGCAAGTTGGGCCATCACCACCACCCTGACCACCACCTCCCCAGAGACCCCAGGGAAGACAAGCCAGGACCCTGAATCCAACAGCCTCGGAAATAGCAATGCTTCCAGCCCAACGCCCTCAGCCATCATCCTTAAATGCAACCCCTATTTAGATGCAGCCTGGCACTTGCCTCTGTCAAGTCTTACAGCCACAGCTACTGAAGACTCAGAAAAGAAAATCTTTGCCATGAAAGTCCTGGCACTGTCAAATGGTTCAATGTATGAACCCAGTCTGATTTTCTCAGTGGAAATAACTTTAAAGCAGAGGCACTAACATCTGCTTTGTTTCTGCATCCTAAGGACCATGAGACTTTTCCATCTGACTTGCAGCTGAAAACTTCTTATGTGTTTTCTCCCCCATTAGCACGTGAGCTCCTTGAGAAAGAGTCTTCCTTTTCTGTCTATAATCCAGAGCTAAGCACAACGCTTTACACGTAGTAAGTGCTTAATAAAGGCTTCTTTTACTCATTCGCATTTTGAATAGCTCCTTTTCAAAGTACCAGAATAGTAAGGCACAAAGGACAGGGTATGAATAAGAGGGTGGCATTGCTGCACTTTCCCCCTTACTTTCTCAGATATTTTTCATATGTGTATAGTCAAACCAGTCCCATGAGGAAAGGAACTGGATATACAGAACCATGTTGAGACTTTACTCCCCCAGGGACCCTTGGTGATGTGATCAGAAGAGCAAAGGACTTAGAACCAGAGGTTACAACTCCACTAATGTCACTTATGTGACCTTGGGCAAGTACCTTCACTGTGGGCCACATTTCCTCACCTATAAAACGAAGGGGAGACTACGCTCTTCAAGGACCCTTCTAGTTCTAAGTCCTAACATCATAAAATTCAAAACTATGTTCTTTCCACTCATGCAACCCTGGTTGGGTCATGGGTCTTAAAAAACAGGCTCAGCCAAACAAACAGCTCATTAACAAACATGTCCTCTCTTCTCCCCCACAGGGAGTTCAGAGAAACAGTTTTTTAAAAAATCATATGGTCTCTCAAAGATTCCTTGACACTATCAAGAAGTCTTTCCTCTTGAGTAAGAGTTCAAGCTCGGGCCTCCTGTCACTCTCTCCTCATCCCCATCCTAACATTAACCACTCTTCCAGCATTTCTGTAATACTGCTGCCAGCTGCTCTCGTTCCCCATTTCCCTCACCCCCTCTCCAAGCCTGCTCTTCCCATAATTTTATTTTAAAGTTCTCTCCAAGCACCCCAGATTGACCGGTTGCTGCTTTCACAGATCACTACTTCTTGAAGCCCTGAGCCCGCTAAAGATCTTTCAACAGGGCAAAGTAGGAAAGAAAGCCCCAAATGAAAACAGGACCTTGAGGGGAGGAAAGGGAAATAGGACAACAAACAGGGATTTTTCTTCCTCACGTTCACAAATGAAGAGAGATTTTTGCCACGTATGCAGACTATTTTCCACAAAGAGATGTACTTTATTTTCTAAACAATTTCTGCTTTGCATTTATTTCCTTTTCCCCCAATATGCTTTCTAGGAAAGGGGTATGTAGTAATGTCTTCTTTGTGAAGTGACATACAACCACGTCATCACTGAGCAACGATCCTGGCCCAGCTTGCTTTTTGTTCCATACAACTCATGCATTTAAACCTTTATGCCCCCAGGATCTGTTTTATTGAACATCCAAAATTATTTTTTCCCAACTCCAGTCATATTCTTTCAGAAAAGTGAATTCTATCTAACAGGGCTGTATACTTGGGAAAGATCACATCAGAATATCTCTACACGTACAGTTTTGGTTTATTTTGCTTTGTTTAGGATTAGTGTATGTGTGCAGACATGCGTACATATGTATATACATATATGTGTATACAGCTATATTTGTATATGTAATATACACTAAACAAATAAAAATACACTAATGGCTGGATTATATTTCCCTTGAATGGCATATTTTGGGTTTCACAAAGCAAACTTGTCTGTCTTGTCCCTATATGTTATTCTGCATCCTTCAAATTGTGATTTGAGCTATAAATGTTTCCTGAAAACCACACATACAATCATATCACCTGGTTTTAGCTTCGCATACAAAACACAGTAATTCAAGAAGTAGATGAATAATCAAATGGAATTCTCCCTTCTTTAAGGTTGCCTATTCCAGCAAGTCGGTCATGGGTTTGAAACTAATTGATTTGTATCTAAAACAAATCATCCTCTAGGAAAGTAAAGATTTTTAATAACACCAACATTATGACTCATGGCATTTGAATTGTTTTGTGGAAGTGATATTTAGTCCCTGGATGCCTAGGCAGCAGGACAGACACAATAAAATGTAGAAAGAGCTAATGAAAAATTTCCAGGTCAGTGCAAAAAAAAAAGCATCTGATCTTATTTGCAATTCTGATCAAAAACACTTTGAGATGAAGATTAAAAATCCTCTATTTATAAATAAATGAAGATCTGATATTCAAGTCTGTTTTTTAAAAAAAACATTTCCAGTCTTCCCAGTTAAGGTACTTAAATGAGTAAACATAGGTAAACTTTATGAAGAGCATGAAAAACTGAGTATGAACTCTTTAAAAAAAATCCAATTTTGAACCTTTTTATGAGTTCTAATCCTTTCCTTTTTTTAATTTTGTACACAGCTGTCTGTTGTACTTTCTCAAATGATGCCAGATGCTGGGTTCATCAACCAAACGCAGGAAAACAATGGTTTGGAAGCAATTAGAAGCATCGAGGCTGCACCGAGGCTCATATTAAAATGTGATAACGCTGTTCTAGTGGGAATTTCAGCACTGCCGCATTTCTGACATTTCTGTGCTGCCAGACAGACAAGATGTGTGGAAGCGCACAGTGATCAAGGAGGTAACACACTGGAATTTATTTCTGGAGCAAATGAAGGATTAGCTGGCTTGGAACACTCACAAGGCTTTTATCATGGCCCCGCTTCCATCTTGTTTGAATGCCAGTGGATCCTTCCATTTTCATCAGTCACTTGAGGTGCAAAAAAAAAGTATATTTTCCTGTTCCATGAAAACAATCCAGCAACAATTCACTCAGAAGGCAGAAGCATCGGAACCTCCTGTTGCTAGTAAGCAGGAGTGCCTAGTAGGGTTAGGTTGTGTTAGGCCCATCACTGACATCCAGGAGATCCTAAGATTAGAGATTTAGAGCCAGAAGGGACCTTAGAAATTTCCTAATCCAACACCCTCATTTTACAGAAGAGAAAACTGAGGCCCATGAGGGAGGAGGAGCAGCAGGATGTGGGATGAAATTTCCCATGAAAATTTCCCCCAAATTTTTCCATGAAAAGCAGTTAATGCTATTTAGTGGAGGAACCTGTCTAAATAAAATAGAAAAACCTTAGAACTAGAAACCAGTACCCAACTTACCAGTCACACTGAGGAAAAAAAATCACAAGCGATTAAGTAATACTCACCTCGGGACTGGAAATCCAAACGATATCTGAAATACAAAGAAGAGAATGCACATAAGTATATTTTAAAATTCACTTAACCATTTTTTCTTAATTTGGATTGGCCATAAGCAGCCGCAGAACCTGGACAAAGAGACTTACTTGATATTCAGAGAATAGATAAAATGGCTACTTAAGCAAAGGCAGTTCTGTGTAGTACAGGCAAAAAACACTGAAATTAGGGTCAGGACAGAGAACTGAGTTTAAAATCTGCCTATGAAATTCCAAGTTGTGTGACCATAAGCAAGTCATTCATTTCTTTGAGCCTCAAATTTTCTCATTTTTAAAACAGGGATAAAACACCATTTACCACATCTCATGAGAGTCTACGTAAAGTGATTTGTAGATGTATACTATACTATAGTATAGAGGTGGCAAAGCTACATCCTTGAGGCCACATGTGGCCCTCTAGGTCCTCAAGTGCAGCCCTCTGAATCCAAACATCACAGAACAAATCCCTTTAATAAAAGGATTTGTTCTGTAAAACTTGGACTTAGTCAAAAGGTCACACCCGAGGACCTAGAAGGCCACATGTGACCTTGCAGCCACAGGTTCCTCACCCCTAGCATAGTGCTATTTGTGCTATATAAATATCCCCTAGTAATTATAGTGGTGATGGTGATAGTGGCGGTAGTAGTGGTAACAATGATGATGATGGTGGTGGTGATGGCGGCAACAGTAGGGGTATAGTAATAGTAGTCATGGGAGCAGTAGCAGTATTCTCATTAAGGAAACATCAAAGGTTTTCACTGGAATCTGACAGATAACATTAGTCTCAGGGGAGGCAACATGGTATGGTACTTTAGACAGAACATTGGACCTGGAGTCTGGCAGATCTGGGTTCAACCTCTGACCCTTTTACCAGTTATATGATCAGGAACAAATCTTTGAATACTTTCTGACAGTCAGGCACTCCCTTACAATATGAATTAGAGACTAGATACTGATATATGATTGTCAGATTTGAATTCAAGCCTCAGTAACTTCTTCAACCTTCCATTCCAGAGCTTGATTTTTCACTCTTGGAAATATAGTATTAGAACTACAAAAGAACTAAGAGATCATTTAACTCAAATTCACTTATTTTATTTAACTGTTAGGTGAAATATTAGTTAAGAACTTTCTACCAAAAGTTACAATGTGGATCTTGTTCCTTGGGACTGATAAAGAAGTAATACCTTAAGTTTTCTCAAGAAAAAAAATCCAAATTTAACTCTCTTTAGCTGGTTCCTTTAAATGTCTCTAATCCAAAGTGTACTTAAAGGTTCTCATTCCAAGATTCTAATATATAAATGGTATTTCTCAAACTTTTTTTTATCTCAACCCCCATTACACTCTTGGAAATTTCTGAAGACTTCCCCAAGAATTTTTGTTCATATAGGTTAGACTTAGTACTATTATGAAGATAGTTTTGACCCCTTAAATGATCTCAGGAACACTCAGGGTTCTCAACCAGTCTTTGAGAACCTCTGACATAAAACAATAGGGCCAATTATCCTAATATTTTTGACTTTTCTGCAGTGTTTGATGCTATTATCCACTCCCTTCCCTTGGATACTCTAATCTTCCTGGATATTTGGGCAAATGTTCTCTCTTGGACCTCGTCCTACCTATCTGACCATTCTGTCTTAGTCTTTGTCTTCATTTCCTACCCCCAGGCAGGGGTGGATCCCATGGCTGTGTCCTGAGGCCTCCTTTCTCTCTCAATGATCAAATGCCTGTTAGACTTGAATGTCCCCTAAGCATCACAGAGATCACACTGAAAAGTCTGCTTGAAGGAAACGGAAACATACTCACACATGCGCACACACACACGTGCAAGAAGACTTTGTTATATTCAGATTGAAGACCTCTGAGAATTTTATATCATGCCCCTGCATATATCAACATTGATACTTAAGGAACCTGTGGTTTCATAAATGTAAAGCCTTCCTACAATTGGTACAGATTACAATTCTCATCTTCTATGGCTCTTGGCCATGACCTCCCCTAAATCCTCTATAGAAGTTCCACCAAATCTGCTGGGGAAACTTCTCCACCTCTCTTTATATTACTTGAGTACCAGTAGAGCACACTGGATGTCCATTTATCCTTTGCTCTCACAACACCCACCTCTGTTTCTGATTGTACATTTCTTTAATGATATCTTTTATGCCACTATGGGGGAAGAGTAGGAGGTGGCACATTTCTTCATTGGAGAAGTGCTGTATCTTATTTCCATGCAACATGTCTCTTCATCGCCCTTTTGTTGACCTGAAATTTTAATTCTTTGGAGACTGAGGTATTCCAAGATTCTCAGCCATATGGCAGACAACTAACATCTTTAATCTCCTCTTTGAACTTTCTGCTAGAATGTGAAAATGAAGCCATCTTTCCTCTGCAACATAAATAATAACAACTCACATTTTGCTTTCCCCACAACCCCAGTGAGATAGGTAATCAATTAATCAATAAGCATTTATTAAGTATCTATTATGTACCATGCACTGAGCTAGGTAGGTGCTAGACTAGTGTTCCTACTCTCAAAAATGAAGTCCCTGCTCTCAAAAACCTTAAGAAAATAGTGTATCATCATATCTGTTTTACAGATGTTTGAGAGGCATTGTCTATAGAGAGCTGGCCTCAAAACCAACAAGCCCTGGGTTTAAATCCTGCTTCAGACATATACTCACTGTGTGACCCTGGGAAAGTTCCTTTACTTCTCAGCGCCCTGGGCAACTCTCTACCTGCACTGGTAGGAGCTTCCTCATCTGAGAGTTCCCTATACCACAGGCCTATTCTGTATTTACAGATGAGGAAGCAGAGGCACAGAGGCTTGCTCAGTGTTGTACTGTCACTTGCAGACAAAAATGTTTGGGGCTAAATTTTTGAGAGTAAACCCAGAATGGAGAGAGATGGAGAGATAGAGACAGAGAGAGAGAGAGAGAGAGAGAGAGAGAGAGAGAGAGAGAGAGAGAGAGAGAGAGAGAGAGAGAATATATGTTACAACCATTTGAAAACTATCATTTCTGCACTCAATCAAAACAATTTACCTTCACATGTTTCCTAGGCAACTGCTGTGGAAGAGTGATATCCCATATCATGTACTCTACAGAATGCATAGTTCTGAAACTTTAGGTTTGCATTACATATAAGATAAAGCTTGGTATTTATGTTGCCTTATTTATGAAACTAAAACTCATTTTCTGCTATGGGAGCTTGAGGGAAGGGATCATAAGATTTAAAACTAAACCTCTAATCTCAGAGAGTAAGTCACACTGGTCTTACATTTGAATCCAGAATCTTGCAAGAAGATATCAAGAGTAAAAAGAGAAAGCTTCCACTATCTTCAAATATTTTTTAAATTCCCAAATTCTAAGCCAATCTTTTTCCTAAAATCATTTGATTTATCAAAGAGCTTGCCTTAATACTTTTCTCTTTTCATTCCAAATCCATTAATCTCATACACACACATACACACACACACACACACACACACACACACATGCACGCACGCACGGATCTCAGAAACACTGATAACAGCTGTCCTCTGAAAATATGACTGCCAACATTATGACATTCTCCTAAGTTTAGAAGAAAATAATTTAAAATTCTTGGCCTCTCCATTATAGTTAATGGGGAGACAGTTTAAGGTTTTTCAAGCTATTGACCTTATCTATCTGCTTATTTAAGGATTCATAACATAGCATAGTCATGACTTCAGAATAAGCTTCTTAAATTAGATAGATTCCAATAAAAACCAGTAAAACTAGGAAAGGAGCCTAGCCACCACACCCTTAAAAATGCCCAGTCAGCATTCCATTATGTAGTCTGGACCACGTAGTCTAAGAAAGAGACAAGACAAAGAAAACTTACTGTGATGACTTACCATTCATCCAAAAATGAGTGATGAGGAGGGATGAAAATACTATAATGAAGGTGTAGAGAGAATATGAATGTTTCAGTTACCCAAAAGGGTCAGAGAATACTCTGTTCCAAATAAGGTCATTTTTCAGACAACTGAAGGTCAGTCCTTCAAATTGTGACATTTTATTTAAAGAGTTCCTTATTGGAAACCTCTGTAAAGTGTATTATGCACTTGTCAGCCTTAGTAAAAATAATCAATTGGCCATAATTTAATCTCCCCTTGATGATTAAGGGTCATACTTACAAATGTCAATCATTATCTTGAGCTGATGCTCTCAGTGGTTATCAGCATATAAAACTGAAACTCACATTTGCATTTAAGACACACCCACCCTGTGAGACAGGTAGTACAGGTATTGTCCTCATCTCCGTTTTACAGAAGAGAAAACAGACTCATACAAGAAAGCTGAATTTTCCAAGATGAATCAGACAATGGAGCTTTATAAAGTAACCTGTTAAGTGCTAAGTCTACTTGTGGATGATACTTGTGTTGATTTCATCAAGCCCCAAGACATTTCACAGCTTCCTGGAAGAGATCTATAATCACTCAAAGGAGTCTGGCCTATCCATCCACACAGGGATGACCAAATGGATGAGGAATGTCTATTGCCAGCTTTCAATACACACATGAATGCACACTCCCGTGATACTTATTATCCAACAGTACTTACGTCTGGGATGGTCAACACAGATAGACAATGAGCTGGGCCCAGAGTTGAAAATAAGGGTGTACTAGACTGCTTTTGGGAAATTTCAAAGCACTTGTACTAACACCAAGCATCTAATAACAGCAGAGGCCCACCTTTTCAATACAAATATTTTGCCATTTTGCCAGTATTGTTATGTAGCAGCAGCAAAGAGAACACCACTGCTTCAGAAGGACCAAGGGTAATCTTTACACAGATGGCAATGGAAAGGCCCCTAGTAGGTGTAAGCAGGCTACAACATTTAGCCAAACAAGGAGTTAGGGACATGATCCTTGTGTATCCTTTGTGTATGAGCTGTTAACATCGCAAGAATAAGGCATGACAGGTAGACAGAAAGAATGCTCCCCTGGTTCCCCTACAATGTTGAGAGAAAACAAGGAAGGCCTACAGAATGATAGGTTGAAAAGCCGTTGCAAAAACACTGATGAGGGTAATACAGGATAGACAGGCATTGATGGATAGGCAGACTTCGAGGAGTTCAGCCATGAAACAGAAGAGCAAAACTGGATAATAGTTTGATAGGGCAGCAGACGCTAATTAGGGTTTTTAAGAGTAGGGAAGCCTTTCAGAAATCTCTTAGTGGTAGGCAAGGAACTAGTAGACATAGAGATAATAAAGAGCAGAGCATGGAAGCACTCTTAGAGAAGACAGAAGAGACGAGGTCAAGGATACATGTTGAGGAGCTAACCTTGTCAAGGAGAAGGGTTGCATCTTCATCAGAACTGAAGTAAAAGAGGAAAGAGTGGGAGGTCATCGTTTTGAGGTATAGAGAAGGAAAAAGAGAGAGAGTTCATGGAGAATTGTCTCTATTTTCTCAGGCAAGTAAAGGTGAAATTCCCCAATTGATAAATGGTCAAAGGATATGAACAGGCAATTTTCAGAGGAAGAAATTAAAGCTATCTATAATCATATGAAAAAATGCTCTAAATCACTATTGGTTAGAGAGATGCAAATCAAAACAACTCTGAGGTACCACATCACACCTATAAGATTGGCAAACATGACAGAACAAGAAAATGATAAATGCTGGAGAGGATGTGGGAGAGTTGGAACACTAATTCATTGTTGGTGGAGCTGTGAGCGCATCCAACCATTCTGGAGAGCAATTTGGAACTATGCCCAAAGGGCTACAAAAATGTGCATACCCTTTGACCCAGCAATATCGCTACTAGGACTATATCCCCAAGAGATCATAAAAATGGGAAAGGGTCCCACATGTACAAAAATATTTATAGCAGCACTCTATGTAGTTGCCAAAAACTGGAAGTCAAGGGGATGTCCATCAATTGGGGAATGGCTGAATAAATTATGGTATATGAATGTAATGGAGTACTATTGTGCCATAAGAAATGATGAACAAGAAGACTTCAGAGAGGCCTGGAAGGACTTATATGACCTGATGCTGAGTGAAAGGAGCAGAACCAGGAGAACTTTATGCACAGCAACAACCACAGTGTGTGAGAGTTTTTTCTGGTAGACTTAGATTTTTGTAATAACACAAGAACTTCTGAAAAAAAAAAAAAATCCCAATGGTGGACCTCAAGGCAAAATGCCTTCCACACTCAGAGAGAGAAATATGGAAGTCACTCACATAATGTAGCAGATCATGTTTGTGTATGTGTATCTGTTTGTGTATCATGTTATGATTTGTTATACGGATTCTTTCATTTATCTTAGTCTGACTACATAGCATGACTATAGTGAAAATATACTCAATAGGAAAGTATATGTAGAATCTATACAGAATTGTATGCAGTCGTGGGGAGGGAGGGAGGTAGTGGGGGGTGGGTGGGGAGGGATAAAATCGCAATTGTATGGCAGTGATTGTTAAACATTAAAAAAATAAAAAAATTAATAAAAAAAAAAAAAAAGTAAAGGTGAAGCCCTCAACTGAGAGGATGGTGAAGAAGGTGGTATGTCAGACTAGAGAACAGAAGAGGAGTTTTGGAACAACCACTGTGGGGATGGGTAGAAAATCAAGATCATAGCGTGATTAGTGGCATAGCCAGAATTAACAGAACCCAGACCTTCCATTTCTAAGTCAAGGGCTCTGTCTGCTACTCCATTCTGCCTTCAGCGGCTAACACTACAGTTCAATGTTCCCAGGCTGTCGTGCTGTGCTAGTGAGGGTTTCACCTCCTTTACCTATACTCATCTCTGGTTTTTTATATCATTTCTCTTCATGGGGGAAGCCAAATCTTTCCTTTCTGGGCTCAGATATATCACTCAAATTAAAGTCCAAACTATCCTTGTAGCAGTCATACTCTGACCCCCAGCATGGTCAAGGCAAACTGGGGATTATGTGCTAGTTAAAATAACTAGCTATGCCTCCTTTCTGAGCACATTGTCTGCTCCCAGTTCTTCAAAGCTATATTCCTCTAATTATCTTCATGTTAGTCTCTCTGGAAAGCTAATTAGCTTAGTTTCTCTAACACTGATCAGTCCACCTGGGTTCTTCCTTCATATCTCTAGTCAATTCTGATCTAATATTTCCAAGTCCCTTTACTAACACCACTATCTCCCAACACCATCACTGGTGGTTCAAAATTCATATCCAGGATCACAACACACACACACACACACACACACACACACACACACACATACACACACACCACTCATAAAGGAACCCTCTCTTGTAACAAGGAAATACAGTTAAGTAAAACAATCACATTGTCCATGTCTCACAATATTTCTCCTATACCAATAGGTCACTACCTGAGCTAAGAGGCTGGAAGCAAGCTTTGCTGTCAGCCTTCTAAAGACATGATTGCTACTGCATTGATCAGAATTTTTGTAAATGCTATTTCCTTTCCATTACTGTCATCCTTATATAAAAACCATTCTTCTGGTTCTGCTTGCTTTGATCTGCATCAGTTGATAAGTCTTCCAAAGTTTCTCTGAAATCAGTTTTGGCATTTCTGTATAATATTCCCATAACATATCCAGCCATTTCCCAAATGATGGGCCTTACTTTCCTTCTAATTCTTTGCTACCACGCAAAATGCTACCATAATTATTTGTGTATATAGATGGCCTCTCTCTGTCCTTACTCTCCTTAGGGTAAACAGCTGGTAGTGGTATAGCTGGGTCAAAGGGAGGTATATAAAAGTGCCTTTTCTAATCACTATTTCCACATTGCTTTTTTAGAACAAGTAACCTCATTCTTCACTAGATCTGTAGATGAAAGTAGCCAAGAGCCCTGGGTCCATATGTTACTTTATGAAAAGGGGCAGGGTGGGGGATGGGAAGAGACAAGGAATGGGAACAGACCACAGGCGTTAGAGACCCCGGAATGGAAAAAGAGCTCCATCTGGTGGATTTTATCAGTGTTGGCCTCAGAGAACTGGGACCCAGGTGTCTAGACCACAGACTTGGAAAGCAACAGATCAGAGAGGGAAGGTCCTAGAATTGGGTACAACACCATTCCGACTCATGCATTCTTTCACTTCCATCAGAAGTAGAAGATGGGCTTACATTCTAGTTGGGGAGAAAAGACATACACATAGAAGTCACCAATAAGATAAGGCAGTATTGTGCCAAGTGCCAAGTAAAATAATCAGAAAAATAATAACTGTGTAACCCACATGTCAAAGACAATTATGTCATGAAGCACCCAGATTTGTTTTTTAAGGAATGGGTTGCACCTCCCTTGCCACCCAAATCTGGAAAATCTACTCTAATAGATACCCCACTGGGCTCTTTCCCACTTGCAAATACCTTGTCTATAAGTTTTACTCATTCATCAATTCAAGAAGCACTTATTAAACATAGTGCCAGGCCCTTGGTACTAGGGATACCAAGACAAAAATGAAACAGTCCCTGCCTTTAAGGAGATTACATTCTATTGAACTACATGCTTGCCTACCTATCTACAGTAACAATGGTCCGTCTAGAGGCAGCTAGGTGGTACAATGAATGGTATAGTGCATAGAGGACTGGGACTGGGATCAGGAAGACATGAGTTCAAGACTGAACTCAGATACTTACTATCTGTGTGACTATGGACAAGTCAATCAACCTCTGCCTCAGTTTCCTCAAGTGTAAAGTGGAGAAAATAGTAGTATCCACCTCCCAGGATGGTTGTGAGGATCAAATGAGTTAATATTTGCAAAGCTTCACACCCGTGTCTAGCACACAGTAGGTACCCCCAAAATGCTCGTTTTCTTCCTTCCTTCTCTTTGTGGTTCCCAAGCTCATAGTTTCATCCTAGGGTCTAGTGACTACTATACTGTCCAGCAATGAGAGTCTTGGGCTTTCAGAAATTTGGGGGTATAGGAAACCAGGGACCTGTCTTCCAATGCTTGTTTTGAGATCCCAGAACCCATGAAGGAAACTTTGATTTCATCTCATGATTTATTTAGTGTTACAACATTTATTTCTACTAAATGTTTTATTAGAAACTTGACATTAAATACCAATAAAGCAACTATAATCAATTGATAACTATTTACATTTAAATTAATTTATTTCAATGTGTAAATATCACAAAAATATAAACTTTTTCAGTTTTTCTCTCTAGGTCTCTGTTAGAATTTTCTTCTATTCCCTCTCATTCATTTTTTCTCTAAATTCCCACAGTAGAATGTAAGCTTTCTGAGGATCTCCTCAATACCAAGTATGGTGATTGTAGTTCTTACAGCAGAGTTTTTGAAATTATACCAAGCCATCAATGAAACTAGGTGAGAGGAAGTCACTGCTCCCTTCCTGAGGTCGTTTCAACTCAAGAAGATCCTCTGTGTATCTGCAGAGGGACACATCCTTCACTCATATGAACACTGAACATCTATCTTAATTTGGAGGTCAGGGTATCTACCAATAATACAGAGTTCTGAGGAGGGAGAAATTATTTTAGTCAGGGGTAATCAATCAAATTTTCATGGAACAGGTGAGACTTGAAACTCAATGGTGAGTAATAACCGGACAGTCCGAGATGAGGCTATTCTAAACAAAGGAAAAAGTGTATATGGTGATGGAAGATGATGAGTAAGGTATGTTTGGAAGACAATGAAAAAGCAAGTCTAGGTCCACTGAGAGACTGTTGTAGGACCCTACTTTGAATATGCTACAATCTCACTCAAAACCTTTCAATGGTTCCCCACTGTATAGAAATTAAGTCCCTGTTTTGTAATCTGGAATTTAAGGTTCTCTATAATCTGACCTCTACCCTGATTTCTAACTTTCTTTTCTGCTCTCCTTACACAAATTCTCCAATCCTGAAAAATTGGTCTACTTATCCCCAGAATGTGCCCTATGTTTTTGCTCATGACATTCCCTTGCTCTGAAGTTCTCATTTTCATCCCCTGCCCCATCTGAACCTAAATGAAATCCTATCCATCTTTCAAGACCCAGCTGAAACACACCTCCTCCATGAAGCTTTCTCTGATCACTCCATCCTAAAATGATCTCTATCTCCCCAAACCTTACAGAATGTATTATTTACCAGCTCATATGGCACTTGTAATATCTACCTTGCATTTTAGATCTGTATAACCACGTCTTGAATCAGCCCAGCATACAGGATACAGAGCTGGTGGCCAAGAACCACTGCATTCAAGTTCTGACTGTATGACCATTGGCAAGCTTCTTAACCCCTCAATGATCTAGGTACTTGTCTCTAAGACATAAACTTCCTGTATTAATAGAGTAAGTTCCTCACCCAGAAGTCCCTACAGCAATGAAATCACAGGTCCTGTCCGTATATCCATTCTCATGTTCATGTGTTCTGTACCAGAAGGGTCTTGCTTTGAACAGGCAGGTCTTTGCACACTCTTACTCAATAAATATTTGCTGAATGAATTGCTTTATTCATGAGTGAATATTTGTTGAAATGAAAATGAAACTGGAAAAGAAAGTGGGACAGAGGAGGAGAAAGCCTACAAAACCACCCCAAGGAGTTTGGACATCTTCCTATAGCCAATAGGGAGTCATCGAAAAGTTTCTGAATCGGGGGCGAGACATGATCAAAGCAGTGCGCTGAGAGGATTAATCTGGCACCAATATGCTAGAGACTTTGGAGCCGGAAGAGACTGGAGGCTATTTGGAGACAACTGAAAAAATCTAAGCATGACACGATAAGAGCCTGAAAGAGGGTAGTAAAGGATGAAAGAAACATGATGAAGGGGATGGTGAGTGACTGGGTACAAAGGCCCAGGGGGAGGAGGAGTCATCAAAGATGATTTTGAGGTTCTGAGCAATGAGACTGATATGAGCATGGCCAAGAACTGAAAAGTTGGGCAAAGCAGAACGTGCCTTTTACAATCTGTGTACTCTTACTTGGAGCACTTTTGTTGTTTATTTCAGGTTCCAGGCTGTTTCTGGGGAAGGTATGTGCAAAATATCTCAGTCTGAAACTAGAGACTACCAGAGCTTAATGGGACCTTGTTCTTCCACTCTGGGTCTTTTAAGTTGGATCTTTAGTTATGGCATAACAGCCATAAAGTCAACTCTGAATTCTTCATGTTATAGGAGGACAACAGAGGCACTAATCATTCAGAACAGTAAATAATCCCCCTCCTTTCCCTCTCAAAAGATATATTACTTTTCTTTTTAGCTTTAGGATACAGTGATGTTCATTGGACTCTGTGCCTGACCCAGACCCTCTCATTTCAATCCCGCTATCTTCAGAACCTGAGCCACAGCTGGGTCATAAAAGGTAAGGAGGGTGCAGCTATTATACCAAAACAGATCATTATCTTAGGTAGGCAGAGATATACAGATAGTATGCTATAGACATATCTTTATATCAGTCACAAAGGAGGGTTGTTGTATAGGATAAACATCTCTGGCCAAATCGTTCCATTTGATTTTGAAAGCCTCTCACTATCTTGCTCCAGTCTCTTTTTCCAGCTTACTGCCTACTATTTTCCTTCACAGTTCCTGGGCTGCTTCCTGATCCTCTTATAATATATTCCATCTCCCATCTCTACTTTTGGACAGGCTGGTCCTTGTGACTTGAAGGTACTCGCTTCTCATCTTTGCCTCACAGAACCTCTAGCTTCCTTCAATCACCTACTCTAGGAAGCCTGTCTTGAATCTCCTAGATGGGGATTAATTTTCTATGTTTTATAATTAATTTTCTGTGCTCATGCTGTTTCCTTCCATACCCCCAATATTTGGTCTTTGAAGGTACAGAATTTCATTTTTGTCTTTGCATCACCAATCATAGACTAGCTTAATAAATTCTTGTTGAAGGAATGAATAAATAAATAAATGAATGAATGAATTTTAAAGTTGACTTTTCTACTAACTAAAGAGCTTGAGTAGCTCACTTCACCTTTCTCAGCCTCAGTTTCCTTATCTATAAAAAGGGAGGTTTGGCTAAGATCTCTTCCAACCCTAACATCCTATGAATCCATTACATCTAGTACAAATACCTCATTTATAAGAGAAAGAACTAAAAATAAACATATAATAATTTTCAAAGTCTCATGTTAATCTTGTACCGACTCAAAAAGTGTTTTGACCAGGTCTTCACAAGAATAAAACTTTGAGGTAAATATTTTAATTCACTAGGCACCAATTAAGTACCATTATCCTATCTTTGCATTTGTCTTTGCATTCCAAGGGTTTGGCATACAGTAGGCACTTAATAAAAACTTACTGAATAAATGATTCAACCTGTCCCTAGGATTTCTTCCTTTGAATAAGGTTGTCTGTTTTATATAGATTTTTTTAAAAATTAAATTTTATTTTATTTTCAAATCTCCTTTTTCCCCCATCTCCCTCTCCCTAAATAAGAAATCATGAAAAACAAAATACCAGTTGCAAACATGCTTAGTGAAGCAAAACAAATTCTCACATTGGCCATGTACCCCCAAAATATGTCCATCTGTACTCTATCACTTCAGAAGGTAAGCAGCATGTTTCACCATGAATCTTCTAGAATTGTGGCTGGTTATTGTGAATGGCATTCCTAAATCTTTCCAAGTTGTTTGTCTTTACAATAATGCTGTTATTATATAAACTTTTCTCATGGTTCTTCTAACTTTGCTTTGCATTAGTTCATACAAATCTTCCCAGGTTTCTCTCACACAATTCCCACCATCATTTCTTACAGAACAAATGCTCAATCACATACATATAACATAAGTTGTTCAGCTATTCCCAGATTGATGGGTACTCCCCTCAGTTTCCTATTTTTTGCTATTACAAAAATAGTTGCTACACATATTTTTGTACATATGGGACTTTTTCCTCTTTCTTTGATCTCTTTGAAGAATTGGTAATGATATTATTGAGTCAAAAGGTATGCATAGTTTAATAGTTTGGTTTTTTGTTTTTTTTTTGAGAACAGTTCCAAATTGCTTTCCAGAATGCGTGGGCTAATTCACAGATTCACCAGTAGTGCGTCAATGTACCTGCTTTCCCATAGCCCCTCTAGGATTTTTTTTTTTTTCGTTTTTGTCTCTGCAAATCTGAGTATCAGATGGGTATGAGGTGGAACCTAAGAGTTACTTTAATTTGTATTTCTCCAATTATTGGTGATTTAAAGCATTTTTTCACATGGTTATCAATAGCTTGGATCTCTTCCTCTGAACATTCATATTCATATCCTTTGATAACTTATCAGTTGGGTAATGGCTCATATTCCTATAAATTTGAGTCAATTACCATAAATCTTAGAAATGAAACCTTTTTTCAGAAAAACTTGCAGCAAATTTTTTTTCCTCACTTACCTTCCTGTCTTCTAATTTTAGCTGCATGGGGGTTTTTTTTGTACAAAAATCTTTTAAATTTTACATAATCCAAGTTGTTAATTTTACCTTCTGTGATCTACCATTTGTTTATTTGATCTACCTTTTGTTTAGTTTTATGTGGATTTTTCAAAGTTGGATTTTTTAAGGGATCTTAGAGATCACATAATCCAGTTCTTTGATTTTAACAAGGAAGAGTAATCAGGGGGAGTGATAAAATCAACATCAATCTGCATTCTATATTGTAAGCAATCAATGCACCGTCATTTGTCTCTGAATTGTTCTCATAAAGGCAAGAGATGGAAAGAGATGGAAAATGAGAGTGAGAATGAAGCTATGAGATGGGAAGAGGGTGAGAAAGCTCAAGAGAGGTAAGAAAGAAAAGATGGAGCAAGTTTATGAAAGAAATAAAAAATGGAAGGGAGAGAGGTGGGGGAGAGAAAAGTCCAAAGCTGGAATGGGAAGGAAAGAGCAGAAGGTATGGAATGGCAGTCAGAATATAAGAGATAGGATGGTAGTTAGAGAGTTTAAGAAATGGGGTGGGGTGAGAGAGCTTAAGGGTGGGATGGGGAAGGGGAAATGCTTAAGAGATAGGTTAGGGGAAAGAACTTAAGAGATGTGAAGAGAGGGAGTTTTAAGAAAAAGGATAAAGGAGGATGCCACTGATGCTAAATCAAACCTATTGTTCAAATAAAGAAATTTTTTTTTAAAGCTTGGCTTCAAAGGACAGTCATACGATGACCAACTATTCATCAACAAAAAAGCACTTCCAATGTTACAACCCTATATACACACAAGAATGTTGTATGTAAATACAATCAATTTGTTTCCTCATTAAAAGCTTCCATGAAGAAAATGATTTAACACAAATGCTAAAGCAACTGACACAGATTAATTGGAAAATAACAACAGAACCCTGATTAAAGACATAATATTTATTTCAGTCAGTCACACCAGACCAAAATCAGATAGGGAAAAACTGAATCTAGAAAAATAAAGGTTTCAACTTTCAACCAATTACAGAAGGCATCTTGCAGTGTGGAAAGAATTCTAAGACTCCTGCTAAGCTCTGGAATTCTCCCTTCCAGTTAATAAGTGAAATAAGCTCTTGAGTTTTTGGACCAGAACTCTGATTTCCTCATTACTCCAACTGAAAAGCTCCCTCTCCCAATGCAAATCAGTACCTGTGCCGCAATTTATAATCCTAGAATGTTCCCCGAGGCACTGAGGATTAAGTGATTTGCAGTCATACAGCCAGCTTAAGTCAGAGGCCCAGACTTGAACCTAGGTCTTCCTGGCTTTGAGGCCCACTATACCATCCCCGATCAAGATCAAAACTCAACACATGTCATGATCGTAAGATCAAGGATATTTTCAGACTGCAACAGATGGCAAAGCAAAAAACAAAAAGCATTAAATCAGAGCAGCAAATACTCATACCATGTATTTCTCAAATCTCAGCTCCCAAACTTGGCAGCCCACCAGTACAAGCTAAGAGAACAGAAATGGGACAAATGTACTCATTTCTACTTCCCATGCCAGTTTACCAAGCTAGCTCTGTAATTTGAACACTGGTATAACAGCTTTTCAACCAAGCATGGGGTATTTATTGTGGCAGTGATAGGACCCTTAACTGGGGGAGAGAAGATTGAGCTCAGTAATGATGTGTTCCCGAGTATATGACACAGCTTTTGAAGAGAGAGGCAGATATGGTTTAGACAAATTGAGGGGAAGAGAGAAAAAAATACTCTGGAAGCTACACACATGTAGGGGAAATTGGCTCCTCAACATGTCTCTGATTTCCAGTTTGTCTCCCTAGAGACTGAAGATTTTCTCCTTAGGTAAGATAAAGCCTTCTCTCTTGGTTTGACCTGAAATTTCATCTCCCCCACAGAAAAGAGTTCATTGACTTTAATATTATCTGGAATACTATAATCTGTGTAATTTTCTGATTTCTATTTGCTGTTCCCTTGAATAGATTAATTTATTTGCTATTCACTACCTGACAGTTTTTTGTGTAACCATCATTTGGTGGGAAGAGGACAGCCTAGTGGTTAAGCCAAAGGCTAGCAACCAGGGAAGCAATTTTTGCTTTAAAACACTCTTCTTCTCCCTCTCTCCCTTTTCTCTCTCTTGTTTTGTCTTCTTTTCCCTCTCTCTTCCCTCTTTCTCTCTAAATCTCTTCTCCCTTTATCACTCTTCTTTCTCCTCTCCTCTTTCCTTTTTGCCCTCTCCTCCCTCCATTCCTTCTCTCTCCCCTTCTCTGTCTCCCAAGCTTCAAAAGTCTGATACTTCTTATCTGCAGGATCCTCTTGAAAGTTAATGCTGTTCTCTTTTCAAAACCTCCACCCAACTCAAAATCTATCCCCAGTCACCTGCAGTTGCTCAGGAGAGACCCCTTGTAAATGCCATAAGAACGGATCTCCTTCCTATAGCACCTACACGTAACATCCAGACACTAAGAATAGCCCAGTATTGTACCATGAAACTTGAATGAGGAAAAACTTTCTTTTGAAGTACATGCCAATGACAGTGGGACCCAAGCTACAGTATGTGCCTGGTCAATATAGGACAAGGGTACACTGACAGATCAAATCAATGCAATAAACATCAACTGAGTACTTACTATATTCCAGACACTGTTCTGGATATTGGGGATGCCAAGACAAAAACCAAGAAGTCAATGAGCTTACATTCTACTGGAGTAAACAATGTGTACACGGATAAACAAAAGTAAAATATAAGCAAAGTATGTAGAGATAAGAACAGGGCTGGGGTTTATGATTTCATTGTTGTAGGTAACTCTTGGGTGAGACTATTCTCTCTACCAAAACAGATCAGCACTTTCCCTGCAACTTATATTCTTGGAGAACTGCCTAGAGCATTAAGAGGTTGAGTGAGTTGCCCAGGGTCACGCAGCCAGTTTGTCTCAGGACAGGATTTGGACAGATCTTCTTGGCTTCTAGACCCCCTCTTTATCCAATACCTCGCACTGCCTCCCAACAGAGTATAGATATGAAGTAATTGGAGATGGGGTGGCACTAGGTACTTGGGGGAGGGGGGTAAGTTAGGCTTCCTATAAGAGGTGGTATGTAAGCTGAGCATTGATGGAAACTAAGGATGCTCTGTGGTGGAGGTGCCAGAGAAGGTAATACATGTAAGACATAAGAAAAAGCCTGTCTGAAGGCAGAAAGAATGGAGATATTATGTCATAGATGAGGAACAGGAAGAAGACCAAATTGGCTGGAATGTATGTTAAGGAGAGTAATATGTAATATTTATTATTATGTTGCAAATATAATAAGGATAGTAATAGCTAGCATTTACATGCTGCTTTAAGGTTTGCAAAGCACTGTACGTTAACTTATTTGATCCTCACAACAACTCAGTAAAGTAGGTGCTATTATTATCCCCATTTTCCAGATGAGGAAATTGAGTCTAAGAGAAGATCAGGGTCACACAGATAATAAGTTCTTAAGGTAGGCTTTGAACTCAGGTCTTTTTTTTTTTTTTAAACAAAAGCGTATGTGTTTTAATCTAGAGGAAATAGGGAGCCACTAGGGTTTCCTGAGTCATATAAATATACTAGCAGACATACCCCAAACTGTGTTAGTTTAGACTAACTGTGTTAGTCTAGTCAAGCTCCTGTATTTACCACCAAGTACCTGAAAAGCTGGGTTCAGATGCCCCCAGACCACAGGGAAGGTGACCAGGCCCCAAACCAGCCTATTTCAAATATTCCCAGGCTAGAGGGAGGGGCTGTGGCTGGAAGTTGCTAGAACATCTCCTACTCTGTATCTAGTATGTCAGATCACTCACCATTTTGATTATTATCTCTCAAGAACTTCTATTATAAAACCAAATGTGTTCCCTATTCCAAGAAATTTTTATTACAGCCCTCCAATGTAATAAAGTCACATTTAAAAATATGGTGAACCTTTTTAATCTAATATGAAGAAAAGTTGATAATGATGATGAAATTCCTACTCAAAATAAGTCACCAAACACATCTACAAAATAGCTATAGTTAATTTTATACTTGGCAGAATAGCTTTACGGTCCCAAGAAAAACAATGACAAATGATTCATTGAACACAATTCTGTCCCAACAACAACAAAGTCACTCAGCTTCCATCCAATGGGGCCACAACATTCTGCAGCAAGATAATAGACAACGAACATTCTCTGCTTACTCAAACCCCGTTTTCTAGCTTTTAGGTAAAAGGTAAAGTCAGTCAAAGCTCTTATTTATTTAAAAGTGAATAGTATGAATTTATGTGCTGAGAAGTACAGAAAAACAGCCAGAGTTCAAACAAAATATACTTGGAAATGAATTGATAGGGAAATAGAGATCTTGAAAATGTAGGAAATGAATTACTTAGAGTTAGGAGTAGAAATGTTATTAGTAATCTTCCTGAAAAATCAGCCAAGTCATCTTGGAAATATTTTAAATTCAAGTCTGGAGGTACCAGAGGCTTTTTGTTCTTACATTCTCAGCACCTATCACAGCGTCTGGCACATAGTAGGTGCTTAAGAGATATTTGACTAAAAAGTCACACCCTACTTCGTAGGTTATCTTATAGCCAATTTCTTACGGTGAATTTATTCACAAGGATATGAAAGGAATATAGGCATATCCCATACACTGTTTATCCCAACTAATGTTTTTTTTAATGATAAAGTACCACTGTATACATTCCTCATTTGGTCAATCCTTTGAAGCCCAAGTTCAGTTTCCCTGACCCGTTTGCAGCTTTGATCTTCACTCTTCAGTTCATGCATAGATCCAAACACAGCTAGTTCACCCCAGGCCCAGGTGGAGTTTCTTACCTCTAAAACAAGCAGGGGAAATAGGAAACACTTGATACAGGGAAGGCACTAGGATTAAAAAGTAGTGGAGGATGGCTTCCTGTAGAAGGTGGGATTTTATTTGACTTGATGGAGGTCAAGAAAGCCAGCAGGTGGAGATAAAGAAGGAAAACATTCTAGCCACACAAGAGAGACAGAGAAAATGCATATAGCTGAGAGATGGTGTGTCTTGTTGGAGAAGGCCAGAATCACCAGATCTAAGACTAGATGGTGGAGAATAAGGTATAAAAAGACTGGGAAGTTTGCAGGAAGAGATTGGTTATGAAAGCCTTTGAACATCCCAAAAGAGGATTTTGTATCTGATCCTGGAGGTGACAGTGATCCACTGGAGTTTATTGAACAGCAGGGTGACATGGTAGAACCTGTACTCTAGGAAAGTGGTGGCTGAGATGGATTGGTGTGGGGAGAGACTTGTGGCAGCCTATTGTAGGAGACCAAGAGTGAGTCGATGAGGACTCCTCTCCATGTGTAATAGTATTAGTGTCAAAGGAGAGATGGGAGCATATTTGAGAGATGCTGCAAAGTTGAAATCAACAGGTGTTGGCAAAAGATTGGATATAAGGATGAAGTGCAAGAGAGTTAGGAGTCCAGGATGATATCTAAATTGTAAGCCTGAGAGCCTGGGAGGATGATGTTGCCCTCTACAGTAGTAAGGAAACTAGAAGTACAGGTGGGTTTAGGGGGAAATATGAGTTTAGTTTTTAGACATGTTAAGTTTAAGATATCTACTGGACATCCAATTCAACATATCTTAAAGGCAGTGGGAAGTGCATGACTAGAGGTTAACAGAGAGGTTAGGGCTGGATAGGTAGAATCAAGAATCATCGGCATAGAAATGGTCATTAAATACATGGGTGCTGATGAGATCAACAAATGGGTTTTCTTGGCAGAGATACTAGAGTGGTTTATCCTTTCCTTCTCCAGCTCATTTTACAGATGAGGAAACTTAAGTAAACAGGGTTAAGTGACTTGCCCAGGGTCACACAGCTAGTAAGTGTCTGAGCCTGGATTTGAATTCAGAAAGATGAGCGTTCCTGACTTTGGGCCCAGCATTCTATCCACTATGCCACCTACTGTCCATATTTATGCATTTAAAAACATTCTGAGTAGGGGTCCACAGGTTTCACCAAAATGCCAAAAGAGAAAGTCTATGACACACAAAAATGATAAAGATCAGTTTATCTCCACTAGACTGTGGAAAGCCTATGGTTGTTATAGCAGGAAATAAAAACACAAAACCAGATACAGTTGGAAATGACTAAACAAACTGTGGCATATAAATGTAAGCGAATATGAGAAACTCAGAAAAACCAAATAACTGGGTGAACCAATGCAAAATAAAGTCAACAGGGACAGAAGAACCACACACACCCAATGGTTAAAACAACAAAAATGAAAAGAACGCCAAGAGGCAGCCAAACTGATTAAATGTAATGGTCACTTGGTCCCCAAGAACACGGGATGAAACGCATTTCCATCTTCTTAATAGAAAGGCACAAGATCGTAGATTCTGAAGGTAAGCTCTTTAAGGGTCGAGGCATCTGGCGCATAGTAAGTGCTTAATAAATCTTTTGGAATTGAACTAAATTGAATGTTACATATATGATCAGATGTATATTCATTTTATTAGTCAGTTTTGCCTGTTTTCCTTTGTTACAAGGAATGGGGGATGGGGTGGGGGAAGATATAAGACTATAATATAAAGAACAAAAGTCTCAAAACACAAGACTTTTTTTTTTTTTAAAGAAAAACATATATTTATTCAGGACAAAAATGAAGATCTCCCCCATGGCATCTATTTGTCCACACAGAGATGAAATTAAACAGGTGAAAAAAAACCCAAAACTGTGCAGCAGCAAAGTGACTTACTGGATAGGGAGGGCTGGATGTGGAGAAGACCCAGGTTCAGATACTCTCTGATACACAACAACTGGGGAAGCCTTTGTGTTTCTTGTGGCACCTGCCCCTATAGGGTTGTTGCAAGCAACATATGTCAAATACATTACAAATATTAAAATTAAAGCACTTACATAAATGTTATCATCATATATCATTGTGGGATCATTGTAGGGCCCAAAGGGGGTAAGCTATTGTGCTCATTCCTTCTCCCTAAAGGATACCTCTACTTTGGTCCAGGGCATGCAATTGGAACCCGCCTCTGATGAGAGAGTAAGGTCCCTCTGCTCACCTTCTTTAGCTCATTAAACCTTTGATACAATTTACTTATGACTTACCATTTAGGATCATTTCTAGAGATTTCCTAAAGAGGGGAGGGGCAAAGAAAACTATTGTTCAGTTGTTTTTCAGTTGTGTCTGAGCCTTCATGACCCCATTTGGGATTTTCTTGGACAAGATACTAGAGTGGTTTGCCATTTCTTTTTCCAACTCATTTTAAAGATGAAGAAACTGAAGCAAATATGGTTAAGTGACTTGCTCAGGGTCATACAGTTAGTACATGTCTGAGGCCAGATCTAAACTCAGAAAGATAAGCCTTCCTGACTCCCAGCTCAGAACTCTATCTACTGCACCACTTAGTTGCCTTCTACTACATTTGGACTCAATGTCCAATATGAATAAGGTATGAGAGGGAATGAAAAGATCCAGTCTTTCTTCCACCACTCTGCTGGGGAAGGCAAATTAGGTCCATTTCTGGAGTGACCTAGAAGTATGTGCCTCCTCTTAAAGACTGGTTCGTGGGAGTACAGGTTTACTTGGAAGTGCACTCTCTCCAAAGCTTCCTCTCCTCCCTTTCCTTAGCACAGGTCATTAACCCCTTCTTTTATCCCAAGACTCCCATCTGCGTAGTCTTTGCTTTTATTTGAGTTGGTATTTAATGGTGTTTTATGCCATAAAACTGCTTTCCTGACATGAGATTATAGGAGTTAGAGCTGAAGGTAACTTAGAGATCTTTTGGTCCAACATCTTCATTTTACAGACTAGCATAGTAAGGTCCAGATGAGGGAAGTGATTTGCCCATGGTCACATAAGCAGATAATAAGTAACAGAAGGATTCAGATCTGGCCCTCTGATTATATATCTGGAGTTGTCCATACCATGATACCTTTTTCCCCTTTTGTTCCTATAATACTAGTAACTTCTGGTAAAGAAATTTCTGACCACAACCTTTAATACTGGAAGGTATCCTCTTCATGAGTAAAGGGAATATTTGGCAATAATTATTAAAACAAAGTGCTTATAGTCAAACCCCAATTATCCCTAATTAGGATGGTGCGGATAATCTGCAAACTTACTCACTGACTTACAAACACTTCATACAGCTGAATGGATATACTGCACTATAGGGATTGACTATAGCTCAGACTTGAGATAGATCTTGACAGGCTCAAGCATGCATCTGAATCTAATAAAATTTTTTAAAAATTTGGGGTGCGGTCTGGACCTGTGATTTCATTGATGCGGGGATTTCCCAGGTGAAGAAATTGCCTTTTTCACTGCAGATCAATATTTTCTCTTCAACTTGCAGTCTTAGAGTGTTGCTTAGAACACTGAGATATCAAGTGACCTGTCCAGGGTCATTTATCCAGTATATGTCAGAGGTGTGATTTGAACCCAGGTCTTCCTGACTCTAATGCTGGCTGTATAACCACTACACCTGATGATTAAATACTCTAAGATTAAATTGAATTATGACAAGCATCAAGTCTTATAAAAGTTCAAAAAAATCAACTTCACAAGTAAAGGATGGGAGAAGTGTGGATAGACAGTAATTTCAATGAAAAACACTTGAAGAGGGTGGTGAACTCCACAATCCATGGCTTGATGATCTATGACAGTCATAGAAGCTAATGGTACCTTGGGTTATAAATGAAGCAGCAAAGCTTCTAGGTGAAAAAATGTGATGACAGTCCCCTCTAGACCCTGCCCTGCACTGACCATGGATGGAGCATTGTGTTCAGTACTAGGAAGCACATTTTGGGGAGGATATCAATAAGCTGGGAAAGAAACCAAGAGAGTAAAATATCTTGAGTTGAAGGAACTAGAGATGTTTAGTTTGGAGAAAAGAAGAGGCAGTACGTGTGATGGGAGACAGAAAAAAGGTAAAGCAGAGGATGACAACTGTCTTTTAGGATCTGAAGCGCTGGGGAAAGGAAATGAACTTATTCTAATCAGCTTCATGAGACAGAAGCAAAGGCAATGAATGGAAGCTGAAAAGAGGCAAAGAGGAAGATTTGGGATTGATATAAGGAAAAGCTTTTTTAAACTACTGAAACCATCCAACAGTGGAATGGGAGACAGAAGACAGGGGGGTTCCCCCCCTCTAATGAGCTCTGAACAAAGGTTGGATGACCACTTATTGTGTATGATGTTGAGAGGATTCTCTTCCAGGTACAGTTTAAATTGAAAATCTATGATTCTCTACATAAGGCTTGACTGTACTATCGGGATGGTAATAATAATTATAATAATTAACAATTACATTTACATATCATTTTAAGGTTTATAAAATGTTTTACGTTACCTCATTTGTTCCTCACAATATCCCCATTTTACAGGTGAGGAAACTGAAGCAGAGAGAGTGACTTGCCCACTTGCTTGTAAGTATCTGAGACAGGATTCCTGATTCCAAGTCTAGCCCACCCCATGCCACCTAGCTGAGAAAGAATGACCTGTCCATGGAGAGATGTGGAATGTGTTCCTGGTGTGTAACAGAGCCTAGCATGGATCATTTGATCCCACCTTGAAACCAATGCCCCATTTAGAGAGCCCTAAGAATCTTTTCTCTCCTCCTTGATATCTCTACTGTCCCAAACATCCATCATATCTAGTGCAAAAGGAAGTGCAGAAGGTTTGTCAACACTGTTTCTCTGCTAAAGTAATGAAAGATAGGTTCCTTATGTCCTTCCCAAGAGCTACACACAGTTTCCACAAGCATGTTAAACATCCTTGTCATGTGCCTAAATATTTCTTTAGAATCTCTAATATTTCAGCTGGGGCACCTAAATACACAATGAAAGATTAAGAAATTGGGTACAGCAATTAGACCCGCCCATGCCATATGGCAGTGCCGGATACTGGCTGGGACCTGAAAAGTCAATTTCACAAGAGTCTTACATAGCTTGAATTCTAATCATTTTAGGATCCGCAAACATATGCCTGCCCAACCTGCTCCATCTAAACAAAATTCCAAAGGAAAAAAAATCACAGACTAGAGTTAACAACAATTGGTATTTCCCAATACAATTTCACATATATTTTCTACTAAACTGTCAATTTTCAAAATAAAGACAGGTGGTTGCAGAAGATGGACCTAGTTAGGCACCCTGTTAAATGTATCTTAAGAAATGCTCCTAGAAAACAGGGTAACTCAATTCATCCCAGCCTTAGCATCACTGTACAATATCACTTGCAAGTACTTTTATTTTTCTTTTCTCCTATTTTTGAATTTCAGTCCTGGGGATGGAAAAAGAAATTCTTTCTGCCCTTCCTGAATTCCTCTGTGGAGCCTCTTCCTGCTGAGAAGTCCATTCCCCATTACCTCAACTGTAAGTACCCTCCTCCCCCACCCCCCAGTGGAGACATGATCAATTCCAACACTCGGTTGGCCCCCTGTCCTCTTGAAGCCAAGATACTTTCATCTCCTGCACATCTAATAATTTCAAGACAAGGACAGAAAAATCAGCTCTTGCTTTGTGAACTTTTGTCTTTTGTGCTTGAGAGACTGTCCTAATACCCCCCGAACATGTTTTAGTGATAACATTTACTGCACTAGGGCCAAAATGATTTTCTGTCACTTTCAATTCCAGTTCAATAAAAGTATAAGAGCTTTGTTTCTAACCTCTGTCATTTGTAATACCATAAAATGGTTTAAAAAATGTAAAATTGAGTTCCATTTCCTACTGGACTACCAATCTCACATTAGCTTTCCTCTTATCAAATTTACAAAAAAACACTCAGAAATTGCCTTTCCCTTAAAAAAAAAAGCAGTAGAAATTTCTAAATCTCATAGGCATGATGTCTGAATTTAATTTGATCCCGCGTAATTTCTAGCCTAGAAGTTTTAAAGGAGTATAAAAGTTAGTTGTCTTCCTATTAAGCCTGTCATATATGGCTAGCAGAAAATGATCTCTGAATATATTGTCATCTAACAAATTTCATAAAGAACCTCAAAAACCATAGTGAAAAGTTGTCATCTTTAAAATATATATATTTATTAGAAACCCAAGCTGAGGATTTAGATTTCAGACAACAATCAAGTCAAAAGGCAAAAGTATTTATACGACAGAACCCTTTTAAAAAGATAGTTTAGTTCAAAGGATTAAGCTACTCCTCAGAAACTCTAGAACTTTGGGTCCTAGTTCTTAATATTTCACTAACTCTGTGACCTTGGATAAATGACTGAAATCCCATTTCCCTCATCACTAAAAAGGGCCTGGTAGAATATAATATGGTTGTCCAAATCCAAACTGAACACAAACCCCATTACCACATCCTAGTTGACAGATGGGAGCCACTCACTCATGGCAACCTGGCAGAAATAAATATTTAAAGGTTAAAATTGCTTTTCAGGCAAGAAGTGCTGCATAAATGATTATGAGAACTTGACTAGGGTTCATAAACTCAAGAGGGAGCGTTTGTTCAAACTTTTGAGCAAACTGTTTGCAAAATTTAAGTAAACAATGCTTGTTTTGTGACCCAAACCCACTAGAAGCACAGAATGTCTAAATTTGGCACACTGGATTCACTCAGAATGGGAGCAACAGAATGATAAAACTCCAGCTGCAGCTGGGAATTTATTTGGTTTCATAAAACCTTAATATTCAGAGGTTTGTTAACTTTCTATTAATTTGACTATAGTGCTATCTCGTGGATGGCTAATCTTTCCTTTCTGAGTTGCTGCTCCCCAGCACACTGATTTTTTTTAATCTATCTGCCCTAGAAGGGGGTACCTTTTGAAGCCAAAAATCAAACTCTGCTGAATATTTTGAAAGATGTATGAAGAATCTACCCAGACCTGGCTGGACAGGGGTGAGATCTTCCCAAAATGCTTAGTTGTGGCTCTGTAAAAATATTCCCCGTGTGAAATAGCATTTCACACTTTATATAAATTAAAAACACAAAAACAAATGCTAGGATATCTCATTTCCATTTTAAATCTAGTGAGTATGTGAGCATTACATTGTATTTGGATATCAGGCATTAGAGTTCAGGTGGGAGTGATTCTGTTGTCTGTTTCCTTCCTGGATCCTTTGCTGAGCATGAGAGGCAGAGTACATTTCATTAACAAGTCTGCTAACACTACACTTTAGGGTGATGAGATGTCTGGACATAGCTTCTGAAGAGAGAGGCCTCAAATGGGAGGAATCTAAAAAATCACTTAAAGACCCACTTCGTTTTCTGGAGGGACCAAGAAATAAAATCAAATTTGGATCATTTTAATTTTCCTACATCTTTTCCCCCTGATTAAAAAGTATCATTAGTAAGAACATAAATAATTAAAGAGAAGTGCAAAGATTCATTGGCAACGTGTCTTTTTTGTCCCTCGTTCTTCCTATTTGCAAATGTATAGACACATACACATATATACACATATACACACATACACAACACACACACACACACACCTGATATGACCAAAATTTTAAAGGGAAAGCAGAAAGTGGAACCTATAAGATCACCATTAGCAAAGTGTGCCTGTTTGGATGTTGTTGCCAAATGTTACAGAAATAGCAAAACATCCTAATTCAGGCACCATTCTCCAACTCCCTTCCCTTGTATTTCCCTACGAGGCCATTTACTCAAGTTTCATATTAACAGTGGGAAAGAGAGAGGCAGGGAATTTATCAGAAAGAATGTACAGCATGCAAATCAGAGAAAGAACCCCAATCAGGAAGGCCTCGCACTGCAAAGTTACTGGAAGACTAACAAATGCATGCATGCACCAGAGAGACATTTTTCAGTGTCTCACTCTAAGTACAGAATGGATTGCCACAGAGGGGCAAATTAATGGGAGGTCCAGATGAAATCAGACTTAAAATCAAGGTAAATATTAATGGCAACAAACTGAAGTAGGGAATCATATTCACATGTACAATGTTAGAAATTTAACAGGAGTTGATTTACAGACTCAGAAAATATGAAGCTAGATCTTTCGAGTGTCTACAAAAACTGCACCAAGGACTTTCTGAGATGTTCTGGGGGCAAATCTATATTCAGCAGAGAAAATGGGCACGTCCAAGTGCTCATGCAGAGTCAAATCCCAACGCTGAGTGAAACAAATTTTGAGCACTCAGAATAAATGGCTAGATGACGAGAAGCGCCTCGGCTAATTAAAGACAATCAAGTGGGGCCAGCCCAGCCTCAATAGTAATATTCAGAGTTCAGTTATCTGCCTGACTGCCAGGTCACATTTTTAAATTTCTTTTTATCTTGATGCTGCATGTTATTCAGCTTAACGAGCTCAATATCAGTGGAAATTACATACAGCATAGCTATGTTAATGAACTAAAACTGCCTTGAAATTGCATTTTTCCGATACTTCAATCTGAAATTTTAAACAAGATATAAAATTAAAAACAACATAAACACAGTTAGTATTATTAGACACTTATTATGGCAGCACTCTCCAAGTGCTGCTGTGGTTAAAACAAGGACTAGGAAGTTTTGCTAGAAAAAAAAAATCTTTCCAACTGCTAGGGGAAAAAACCAAACTACTTTACCAACTCTTAGCTTTGTGGCCTGAGTTCTTTCTCCCACAAAATAATGCTTAAAATTCATCTGTTTCTTCATTCATTGAAGAATTCCATCCCGGCCAGTGGCTACAACCTCACTTAGAGGCTACAACCATCCGCTAGAATAAAGCTGATTATTACATGTGTAATTTAGTAGATAAATCATAGAAAGTTGCCCGAGGCACAAAGAGATTAAGTGATTTGTACAGGATCACACAGACCAAAATCTGAATCCAGGTCTTCCTAATGCCAAGTTTCATTCATGAGAGCTCTAAAAATAAACGATCCATGCCCACTTGCTGAGACACTTACTTAGCTGGACAACAACTAAAATATTGTTTTCATAGTTTCTACTCATATAAAATTTCTGATTGGTGAGATGTTCATGAAGAGAAGTTTCAGGGTACTCTATGACAACTTTAACTACAATCCAGTGTGACAAAAACAAAATAGAATCAGTCCAACTTGCATGGGTTAAAGAAATCTCTTCAAAGTGAAAAAGGCCACATAGCAGAAAGACTGAGTCAGAAGACTATCTCAGTCACATTTCAAGATAAGACGATTAAGAAAAAATGAGATGATTTATATGTAAATTGCTTTTCAAATCTTCAACCTTATACATTATACAGGATGTCCCAAAAGTGTTGGGACACCCTGTATAAATGCCAGCTATTATACAGCCCATAACTTATATGTCAATGAAGTGAAATCATTTCCCCTTTCTAGGTTTCACTTTTCTTTGCTATAAAAAGAAGGGTTTAGACTAGGTGGTTTCTAAGGTTTTTGCCAGCTCTGTATTGTTCTCTGTATAGTTAGCTGTATAGTTCTATGATTCGAACGGGGAAAACAAACCACACCATCACCAAAACTGTATGAATTATCAATGGGTCAGTAAACATTTACTAAGCACCTACTATGTGCTGGGCATTGTGCTAAGTGCTGGGGGTACAAAAAAGGTAAAAAAGACAATCCCGGCACTTGAGAAGCTCACAGTCTAAAGGGGGAAGGCAATATGCAAATAACTACATAGAAACAAGCTATGCAAAGGAGAAACTAGAAATCATCAACAGAGGGAATCATCGACTAGAATTAAACGAGATCAAGAAGATTTCCCGTAGAAGGTGGGAGATAGCTCCCTTTTCTAAGCCTACCCTTCTCACGTACTGAAACAAACTTAATTACAATTTAGCTCACATTCTAATTATGATTAAAATTTAGAAGGAAAACCACGCATTTTGAGGCTGCCCTGAAAGAATGGTAATGCAATCTTCCCTGTTCTTTGAAGGAAAGAATTGCATTATCACAGACACTTAATAAAGATCACCTTTCTCCTTTAGTGTGATTTTGAAAGCACAGGAAACAATCAAGTGGGTCCTGGTCCATCCATCTCACCTGTATAACACCACTGCAGGATGAGAGATCTATAAAGAACGCCCAAGTAAATAGGTTCCAAAAATTTTAACACTTTGAATACCAGTGACAAAATCTTAACACACACACACACACACACACACACACACACACACGCACACACACATACACACACACTGAATAAACAGGCAACTAGTCCAGAAACTGGCATGTAATTAATCAATGGTGAGATAACACTGTAGTGGTTTTTTTCTTTTTCTTTCTTTAAGGATGTGAAAGGGGTGGGTTCCGAGGAGGGAGAAATGAATTGTCAAACTTTGAGAAGTAGCCAAATTACATTTACTATGTAATCCTTAAAAGCCATTTAGGTTTAAATAGCTCATACACTTACCTCAGATTCATTTCATCTGAATCTGCACATGTGCCTGCATGATCTGGCTCCTTCACAGAAAGAATTATTTACTCAACAGAAAGAGCCATTGTGAGTTATACTGTAAACAGCACGAGTAATATCAATGTTCTATTATATTAGCTTATTCAATAAATCCCTTGGATCCAGAAGATTTCTCTGGTTCTCTAGCTTACTTTTTATAAAATTCTTTACATATTTGGTGATGCGAAGTCCATAAATATTTACAGGATAAACCCTTGCTCCAGGGAGTTTTTTCAAACCATCTCCTTGTCCTCCTTTTCCCCTTGAATGACCTACTATTTACTCAAAGGACATTAGAAGCTGCTTTTTCTTTTGCTGAGTCACACTTCTAAAGCTACAGCTGAGGCCATGCAAGGTTAAGACGATGCAAGTCAACTTGGGCAGCCCTTAAGTAACCTGAGGCCAGAGTTATTGAACAAGATTCAGAACAGTGTGTAAAGTTTCACAAAGGAACATACCTCAGCTATTTGGAACACATTCCAGATAGAATTTCTCCCCATATTTTACATTTCTTGGTGTATGTAAGGTGAATTTTAGTATAAGTAAGGCGGATTTTAGTCTGTGTAAAGTGAATTTATGTTATTATTTCTTAGAGTTCAGTTTCCCAGGATCCATAGCCATAACAATCTCTTGTTCCCAGGTATTAGATATGAGTTCCCACAATTATGGTTTAAAACATCTCTACCATGTTTGTGCAGCATTAAATAATGATAGATAATATAAACATCCACTGCAGGTGCCCAGTGAGATACAGGCATGAGGTGATATAAACTTGTGAGGCTATTACTAGCAATATGCCTTCTTTGTTTGCTACCCTATAAAGCAGCTGGTCAGCGAATAGGGAACTTTTAGCGGAACTTACGGGGAATCTTAGGATTGAATGTACAAGCTGGAATGCTGTGTTTGCCTCAACTGGCCCCCATTGAGGCTTGAGGGGATTTAGGGGAAACACAAACTGTGCCTGTCTTGATTGGTCCCATTGGGACATAGAAGTAGTTGCCCCCCTTCTCACCAGCCCCTACAAGAAAGGGAATTAGGGAACGCTGTAGGAGTTGTACTCTCATTTCCAGCAATCCTCTTCAGAGAAAACTAGACTAGGATAAAATAAGATTATTAACTCCTTCTTAGTGTCTTTCCTGTCTGACTAAATCAAGAGTGAACCTGTGCTAGCAGCCCTCCTCTGTGATGTGTTTATCTGTCTTACACTTGAGTTGGTGGGTTAAGTATAACAACCAAAACTGATTTTTTGCTTCTTCCTACTTTAATGTTCTAGAAGTGTCTATCTATTGTTTGAAATTCCCTCTGATATCAGTAAGTTTCGCAGAAGGAAACTGTACCCTAGGTTTGTTTCTATCGGCTATGACTTTCACTCGCAGAAATGAATGTAAATGTCTAGTTGTTTCCAAAGGGGGCAAGAAGACACTATATATCCATGCTCAATATTTTAAAATCCAGTGCTATTCATCCTTTCCTCCCAAACTATATATTTTTGTTAGGTAACTCTAATAAATGCTTAGGGGAATGCTCTAGCTAGGGATGTGCTGGAAACTATTTAACAACAGGTTCTCCAAATGCAGTGTATACATAGAAGTTTAGTAAGCACTATTCACATTTTGCCCATCATTTCTATAAGTCTAGACAAGCAAAAAACAGTAAGTCAAGCCCTGATTTGTAGCATTTGCTGACTTCTAACGTGTGAAGGCTCACACTGAACATTTAACAATCAACTCTCTAGCATTTATACCTGACTCTTGCAGTTCTCTAAAATAAGGTCTGAGGTTCAGGCATTTTTGTGTAGCTCATATATCTGCTTTATTCCAAGTGTCAAGCATCTGGCCCAAGTCCTTCAGTGACCTTTGAAATATGCACAATAGAAAAATGCCTATGACCATTGGCCCTAAAGGACCCAAAGAAATGTGTCCTACATAGTGAGGGTTGCTAGTTCTTAGGCAGGGCAAAGGAGGAGAATGTGTTAAGTGTGATAAGTAAAGCCACAACCTACCACATCCAGTGTCTTTCTTTGAAACAGAAATTGACACTGGTTTTATTTCCTCTGTATGGAAGCTTACCCATCACTGACAGTCCTCTCACAGAGCAGGAAGCAATCAGTTGGCTCATACCAGTTTCTTTTCAAAAAATCTGGGGAAGGGAAGCAGATAGCTTTGCACGTTGTGGGGGGTGGGGGGATGAGTAGAATGAAGACAGCAACCCCTTATAATCCAAACTTCATTTCCTACAGTCACTCAAGATGATGAAATGGTTGCGAAGAGCATAGCGTAGCAGCAAGGATCAAGCCAGGGTATTTGATTAACTGCAAGCCCCAAATACCACTGAGTTCTGGGCAGCAACAAAAATGAGAGCCAAGCCCTTTCGGCACACGGAGGATGAGGGATGCTGCTCTGCTTGCTCCCATTTTCTCTTTGCCCTTTTGGTTCTCAGGCAGTGGAATGTTGGGGGAAGAGGTGAGAGGAAGGGAAGTCAAAGCAGGAACAGGGTTTCAAAGGCAACAAATTAGGGTAGGGTTTGTGTGAAACACTTAAAAATAAGGCTCTATTGTTTCCCAAAACAGTAGGACCAATCTGATCTGGAATTAAGGGAGAAAAGTCACAAAACTGACTGCCTTTGATCTTGTGATCATGCTACTGGGCACATATCCAAGGAGGTTAAAGACAGAAATAAAGACCTGATGTGCACTGAAACATTATTTATAGTAGCACTTTCTGTGGTAGCAAAAACAATCTGCTACCCTCCACCCCGAAAAAAAGCCTAGCAATCAAATACGTATATATCTACTGGAGGTGACTGAACAAACTGTAGTACAGATATGTTATGAAATGTTTTTATGGCATAAGAAATGACAGATATGGAAATCGGAAAACATGGGGAGACTTCCAGGAACCAAAGCACAGTGAAGTGAGTTGAACAAGGAGAACAAGATATATCTCTGCAATGATGAAAATGAAAATAACAGTAAAAGGTAGTCATCTTTTCGATCCAGAGATATCACTATTAGGCATATCTCCTAAAGAGATCAAATTGGAGAGAAAAGAACCCATATGGAAAAATATATTTGTAACAGCACTTTTCTTTTTGTAGTAAAGAACTGGAGAGGCAGTTAGGTGACTTCACTGGATAAAGCATTTGGCCTAGGGTCAGAAAGATGTGAGTTCAAATCTGGCCTCAGACACTTACCAGCTGTGTGACCCATGGAAAGTCACTTAACTCTGTCTGCCTCAGTTTCCTCATTTGTAAAAATAAGCTGAAGAAGGAAATGGCAAACCACTCTAATATCTTTGCTAAGAATACTCCAAATGGGGTTACAAAGAGTCAGCTATGACTGAAAGATGACTGAACAACCAAAAAAACATGGAAACAAATAGGGTGCTCATCAACTGGGGAGTGGCTGAACAGATTATGGTGTGAGAATGCAATGGGCTGTTATTTTAACCTAATAACAAAAGGTGTGGATTTAAAGAAACCAGAGAGAACTTGTATGAAGTAAACAGAACCAGAAGAATAATTTATACAATGGCTATATTGTCATAAAGGAAAATAATGGTGAAAGACTTTGAAATGCTGATCAACGCAATGAACAATCATGCCTCATAGCAAAGAGGTGGTGAACTAAAGGTGCAGGATGGAGCACACATTTTCAGATATAACCAATGTATGAATTTGTCCTGCTTGAAAATACTAATTTGTTACAAAGGAGGGCTTAATTTTTTTGTCCTGGGATGACTAATTATGTCTGGAAAAAATGAAAAGAGCATCAGTAAGACATTGGAAAATACATAAAAGAGGAGAGAAGTACAAAAGGAGAGTCAGATGATCAGAACAGTATGCATACTAGCATGTTAAAATTAACATACACCTAAAAAAGACCCAACCAAACTATGTAAGGCAGATTCAATTTCACATATGAAAAATAAGAATATGAAATCAAACTCTGAGCAATTACAATGCTCAATCTTGATACCAAAACACATGATGAAACATACTTCCCTCTTTTCAGTAGAGTGGTGGGATACTATGGGATCAAAATGTTACATATACTGTTAGATATGGTTATTTTATCTGGTGCGTTTGGGTAACGATTTTTCTTACAAGGGCAGGCTCGGAGATATGACTATGCTACAAAACCCAAAAAACATCAGTAAAACATTAGAAATCATTACAGTGCCACACATGGATTACAAGTCATACTAGCTGAAGTAGAGTTGTAGACAATGTCGTTTGACATCTAAGGACCAGCCTCACATAGTTTGGAGAGAGGATCATCATCAGATTGACCACAAAATCACACAGATTTTTGAGCCAGAGAAAAGCTTAAACACTACGTTTGAGGGGCACTGTGATCCCCTTCCATTGTGTCAGTAGGAAAAGGACCTCCTTTGAATTGTTGAAAAAAGGTGGATTTAGCTAACGACTTTCCTTATGTATTGCTTTACCAGAAAGTAGCATGGTACAGCAGAAAGATGACTGGGTCTATAATCAGGATCTAGATTCAAATTCTGCCACTGCCACTAACTACTTGTGTGACATTGAGCAAATCACTTAACCTTCCTGAGCTTCAGTTTCCCCCTTTGTCAAGTGATAGGGTCGAATCAGGATCAAATGAAATTTGTTGTGGTGGTGGTTCAGTCTTTTCAATCATGTCTGACTCTTTGCGACCTCTTTGGGGTTTTCTTGACAAAGAGACTGGAGGGGTTTGCTATTTCCTTCTTCAGCTCATTTTACAGATGAGGAGCTGAGGCAAACAGGGTTAAGTGACTTGCCCAGGATCACACAGCTAGTAAGTGTCTGAGGCTGGAATTGAACTTGGGAATAGGAGTCTTCCTGACTTAAGGCCTAGCACTCTATCTAGTGCCACCTTGCTGCCCTATTTCAAATGAAATAGCATATGTAAAATATTTTATAAGCTTTAAAATGCTGTATAATAGTGAGCTATCATCATCATCATTCCTTTAGCTTCTGAAGCTCCATCCAGATTTAAATATATGATCAATCAATGAAACAAAAAGCATTTATTAAGCATTCACTTTGTGACTGCATTCCCACTGCACCAGGAGGCACGGATGATAAAAAGACAGAAAGGAAAGAGTCCCTGGCCTTGAAGACCTTACATTCTATTGTAAGGCAAAGTAACTACAGTGCTGGACCTGGAGTTAGGAGTTCAAATTCCAACTGAGCTGTGTGACCTTGGTTAAGCCATTTAACACTGCCGACCTCAGTTTCCTGATGGAGATAATAATTAACACCCATCTTGCAGGATTGTTGTGAGGATCCAATTAGGTTGCTTGTAAAGTGCTAGCAGATGGGGTGTAGGGATCAGGAAAGGCCTGTTGGAAGGGGTACCTAAGCTCAGCTTTGAAGGTAGCTAGGGAATCTAAGAGGCAGAGATGGAGAGAGGGTGCATTCCAGGCCTGAACAACAGCCTGTACAAAGGCACAGAGATGGATGGTTCAGCGTTCGGTGTGAGAAATACCAAGAAAGCCAGTTTGTCTGGAATAGAGAATATGTGAAGGGCAGCCCTGTATATAATAAGCCTGCAAAGGTACTTTGGGGCAAAGTTGTGAAGGGCATTGGTCCATCCAATCAATAAACACAGGCAAGGTTGAAAAGCCTGACAATAGACTGACTGGGGAGAAGTGGGCAGGAAGAGTGCAGGGTCCTAAACTGTGAATGTGGGTGTCTGGAAAAATGGTGCTGGTGGTGCTCTTGACAAAAATCAGAGTTTGAAAGAGGCAAGAATTTGGGAGGAAAGATAGTGAGTTTTGACTTGGACATGTTCCAGACAGACAGAAAATTCTGTTTGAAATTTCTAATAGGAACTTGATGATTAAAGACTGAGGCTCAGAAGAAAGACTAGGTTTGGATATATAGATTTGGAAATCATTTGCATAGAATGCAAATAACTGAATGCATTGGAGCTAACAGTGTCACTGAGGGAATATAAGGAGAAAAACAAAAAAGGTCTGCGAACAGCTTTGGTCTAAACTCCTCCTAGTCAGGGGTCAAGTTAAAGAGGATGACCCAGCAAAGGAAATTAAGCCAGACAGAAAGAAAGGGAACCAGGAAGGGGCAGTACCATGAAAACTCAGAGGAGGAGGTGGCTGATGATATCAAATGCTGTACAGAGTTCATGAAGGAGCTGGCAATTCAGAGATCACTGGTAATTTTGGAAAGAGTAGTTCATGTTGGGTGACGAATCTGGAAGCAAGATTGTGAGGGATGGAGAAATTAGAGGATAGGAAATGGAATCTAATAATTTTTTAATGTAATTTTTTCTAGAAGTTTGGCAGTGAAAGGGGAAGAAAGATATAGGATGATAACTTGAGGGGATCATAGGTATAAGGAAGAGGTTTTTTTTAAGTTTTAGGAATTCTGATTACGTTGGAGGCAACAAGAAATGAGCCAGGAGATAGGGAGATAAAATATTAGAGAGGGGGATCAATTGCGGGATGAGTGTGTTGGGGCATGTATCTAAGAAATACTGTTTGTTACAGGCAGTGATTCTCTGGGAGAAAGAGGGAGAGGGATACTGTGGAAAACTATAAAGAGGTAAAAAACAAAAGATATCAATAAAAATATATTTTAAAAATTAATTCATGCCAACTATGCACAGAGCACTGTCCTAATATTGAATCAAGTAAAACAACACAGTCCCTATCCTAATGGAGTCCACAATCTAGTGGGGAAATACAACATAAACAGCTATAATATAGCTATAATCGACTGATGTAAGCATGTAAGGGAAATACAATTTAAGGTAGAGAGGCCTGATATCAGGGTCCAAGCCCTGCCCTCTGATACATAAGGGTGGTGGGAATCACTCAACCTCTAAGTGCCCCACACAACTTTCTAAGACTTAAGGGTTGCAGAATAATTCCTGATCTGATTGGTACAGGGAGTTTCATCACAAGGAGTCTCCTACCCAAGTCAATGAAATTTGAGGGAGATAAGAAGAAGGGAGTAGAAGAATGAGGAAATAAGAGGGACAGAGGAATGGGATTGGAGAAGGAAGGACAAATAGAAAATATTCATAGGAAGTCTGAGGAGAGAAAGCTCATCTCCAAGAGTGGGTAATAGAGAAGGCTTCATAGACAAGGTAGAATCTGAGATGAGTCTTGAAGGATTGGTAGAATTTCCACAGACAGAGACTGGAGGTGAGGTATTCTAGCTAAAGGATGAATACAGGCATGGAGGTGGGGAAATATTGGCTGAGATAATAGAATTACTGAAGGAAGGTTAGAAGAATACAGGAGGCTGAGGGACAACCTTGAATAACACTGGACTTGATTCAGTAGGCAACACAGCAATCACTGAAGGATTTTGAGAATAGTGACACAAATCAGATCTTAATGTAAGAAAGGCTAATCTGGCAGCAATGTCAGAAATAGACTGAAGAGACTGTTGGTGACAAAATGGGTTAGGAGATTGTAATAGTCAAGACAGTTTCCACCAACACATCCTATTTTTACAAGTCTATAACACTATTCTTTCAATAAGACTAAGGCTAAAAGTTCATTTTGTGGCAAGAATTATTTTCATCTTAGATGTGATTTAATTCCTTATTTTGACATAATTACCAAAATTAGACTTACATACACCTTCTCAGAAACTACCTCTTGTATAAAGGGATCTATGACTACTAATAACTGACAGAATTCTAGCTGACAGGTTTATCTCAGTCTATACTTCCAAACCAGTTGAGGTCACCTACACCTGAACAGCAGTATTTAATGGAGGCAGTTACGTGGCTCAGTGAATAGACCAGTGGGCCTAGAGTCAGGAACACCAGAGTTCAAATCTGGACTTACTAGCTGTGTGACCCTAGACAAGTCACTTCACCTCTGTCTGCCTTAATCCACAGGAGAAGAAAGTGGCAAATCACTCCAGTATCTTTGCCAAGAAAATCCCATGAATAGTACTAACATGCTGTAGTCTATGGCATAGTTGTGAAAGAGTTGGACATGACTGAACAATAACAACAGTTTAATATAGGCAACAGTGTGTGTGTATGTGTGTGTGTGTGTATGTGTGTGTAGTGTACCTACAAAAGAAAAACCCAAAATGCACACTGTAACAAACCTTCCTTTCATGGTACAGCAATTGAATAAGGATGCCAACAAGATTTACTATGGAATAACTATGAAGGACGGATGATTTCAACAACATAGGGAGCTCACAGGGAGAGAATTCCCTCCACTAAGACCAATGACTTGGTGAATGTGTCCTATGGAGTTACATTAAGTGACTTGTTCAAGGTCATCCAAATATTAAATGTGAGTGACACAAATTGAGCCTGGGCCTGGAGTCAGGAAGACCTGAGTTCAAATCCAGCTTCAGACACTAACTGTGTGACCCTGGGCAACTCTGTTTGCCTCAGTTTCTTCCTCTGTAAAATGAGCTACAGAAGAAAATAGCAAACGACTCCAGTATCTTTGCCAAGGAACCAAAGAGATCACAAAGAGTCAGACACAACTAAAATGAGTGAACAACAACAAACTGCCTGACTCCCGACCCACCACTCTATACACTCTGACAAGCTGCCTCTTGTAAACAGGTAGCTGACGGAAACTGAGGGCAGCGACTATATCCTAGCTGTCTTTACAGTTCTCAAAGACCCTAACACAGGGCCTTGTGCATGGTAGGTATTCAGTAAATACTGACTGAATTAAATCCTTCTCCTTTGCTATCCTTCTCACTTTGGATTGATGGCTTCTATTATGATTTGAATAATCATGAAATTCTAAGGAATATATCATCTTTCTCACAGCAAAGAAATGCACTGAAAGCAGCCCCCAATGATGCAGCTGTTTCCTGAAGCTACTGCTGATGATTTCCTGAATGTCTGCCACATAAACCACAGCAAGCTCTTTGAGAGGACCAAGCTGCTCCTTACTCCCTAACTCAGTTTACATGCATTTGCTTTAAAAAAAAGGTAGCTGCTATTGCAGCTGTTACAGTTGTCAAAACATTGCAATTCTTTCTTTCACTACAGAGCCAAAATGTGAAATTCAGACTTTTCTCTCAGGATGAAAATCCACAAAAGAACTCCTGTTTGTGTATCCAAAACTGGAACAAGGCACTTGTGAACTCCGGGCAAGATTTCAGTGATTACCTGCTCAGAACCTTTACTGGAAAATATATGACTTGATTTACTGAAAATCAAATACTTCTTAGCCACAAAAAGCAGAATTTCCTGGCATTGAAATATGTGCATTTATAAAAAGGAGTATTAGAAAGCATCCCTTATGCACAAGGTTCCATGTTGTTCAGAACATTGATTATACCGTATGTTTCCCTCATCGTAACAAAAAAATCTAAAGCAGGTACCATTCTCATCCTTTAACTTCTTCAGTCCCTATAGAGATGATTAAATCCTGTTGCCAAATGACTTTCTAGGCCACAAATGTAGATATATCATGGATCAAAACATACCCCACACAAGTCTCATAATACACATAGCTTCCAGTATGAAACAAGAAGTCTGAAACAACTACCATCCTTTTACCCATCCACTTCCTTAATTCTTCAAAAGTCTTGTGATTTCACTAGAGCAGATGCTTCCTCCACCAACACAAACCACAGTCCCTCATTACCTTAAAGCACAGTTTCATGAGTTGCTGCCACCAAAAGAAAAATGTATCACTTGCTGACCAGCGCTCTGCCGATGAGCCCTTTATTGGGCTGGTCCTTGGATGATAGACAACAGAGTCTGCCATTGGGTCCAGCCTTCCCAGATCAGCATATTTACATATTGCAGCCTCCCAGCAGAATGTAAACTCATTAAAAGCATGGTCTCTTTCCCATTTCATCCTTGTATCCCCAGGACCAAGCAATGCCAGGCACCTGAGAAGATATTTATGGAACCGGACTGGTTGGATTTACCAGTTTGTGCTCTGCTGGTACAGCCTGTGATGATCCATGACCACTTCCATGCCATGGTGAGGTATAAGATGACTTTGATCTCTTTCAAGAGACAGTATGGCACCATGGATAGAGAGTTGGCCTCAAAGTCAGGAAGATCCAGGTTCAATTCCCTTCTCTGTCATATCCTGGCTGTGTGAATCTGGGCAAATTATTTAAATCTCTCAGTGCTCTAGAAGATTCTCTAACGCTATAAGTTTCACAAAGGTACCAACCTACATAAGGACAAGACGTTTCATCATCCAGGTTTTTAGACCAATAAAACCATAAATCTAGTCCCTAATCCTTGGTTTTTGTCTTTGGAGACAAAGGATCTGGGTTCAGATATCACCTTTGATAACACCTGTATAAACTGAGGCAATCCACCTACTCTCCCTGGGTCTCAACTTCCTCATTAGTAAAATAAAGGAACTAGACCAGCTAGATTCTGAAGCCCCTCCCAGTTTTAGGTCTATTATCATCTGAGCCTATACCTCTAAAGACAAATTTTGGAGAGAGGAATAAGCCCTGTATATTAGTCAAGCTTTCATTTATATAAATCTACTACTGTAATACTATTACTCCATTATGAGAAAGTTTCATACCAACTCAGGCAAATGGCGTTTGCCAGGGACACATAGTTAGTAAGTGTCTGAAGCCAGATTTGAACTCAGGTCTTCCTGACTCCAAGCCCAGGCTCAATTTCTGCCACTCACACTTAATATTTGGGTGACCCTGAATAAGTCACTTAACGTCTGTGTATTTCTTAGGCAACTCCATAGGACATATTCACCAAGTGACAAATATTGGTGGAGGGAATTCTCATGCTGGGAGCTCCCTATGTTGATGAAATTAAAGATAGTTTAATTGTTGAAAAGTAAAAGAGTAGGAAAGGGAAAGGAAGGGAAGGGAAAGAGAAAGGGAGGAGAAGGAGAAGAAAAGAAAAACACAGGAATGAAGGAAGAAAGGAAGGGGGGAAAGGAAGGAAGGGGAAAAGAGAAAGAAATAAAGGAATAAAGAAAAGAGGAAAGAGAGGAAGGAAGAAGGGAAGGAAGGGGAAAAGAGAATCTTGTCTTCTGCATTCTGCTTGTTTCAATTATTCAGGCCAACCCAGGCTGATAATTACATAGTCCCAAGTTGCTGAGTAAAACTGATGCTTAATTAGCCAGCAGGAAAGATCGATTAAGATACAGCAGGGCATCTTGTGAGGTTCTTTAGCATGACTGTGGGGAATAGGATCTGGCTCTGGGCCTTCTAGAGGATTAAACTCTCTGCTGCTGCTCAGAGACTTGAGCGGAGTTCTTTATAGTAAATATACAATTCTCAGCCTCTCAAGTCTTTAGGCACCCCCTCCCCACCTTCTAACGACAGGCCTAACAGGCACTCAGTATAAAAATTCCAGATCACGAATACCACAAGATTGGAAAATGCCAAAGTAAGCTTTCATGCCTCACTACCCTCTCCCAGTGACCCCATTCTAGACAGAAGGTGGCAGAGAAATAGGCTGCGGAGAAAGATCTTATAACCCTTCACCCTTCCCTTTTCCTCCCTTCCTCCGATCCTTAGCAGATGTATGTACCCGTTAGATACACTTGTTAAAAATGCACATCTTCAAATACAGGACAGAATCTTTTTTGGAAAACCTCTTGGTTAAGTATAATATTCCAATGCATTCTTAAGAGAGATCATTCTATGTGTTCAAAAAAGTCACATATGCAAAGTTACATATGAAATCCCTTCTACTGGGGAAGGAGATAATGAAATAGACCACAGATTGAGAAGACAAACCAAGGGGTCTCTGCCTACTGTCAAGTACACTTTTTTCCTGAAGATATATGGATCGACATAATTTTAATTCTTGCCAACATTTTTAGTTAAATGGAAAGATCTTTAATAAAGGTCAGTGGAGTTATCTGAGGCTCAAAAGAGGTCTTCTAATTACCTTAGGCTACACAGATAATTAACTGTATCTTCATACTTTCTCTTACTACATTTATCAAATGTCTACCGCAGTAGATTATACTTCATCTGAAATATTAAGTAACAATTGTAATAATAATGGGTTTAGACAAACCTGGCTTTGATTTGCTGGAAGCCCCGTAAAATTGCATCTCTGCTCTCCCATGCACTGGTACTAAGGTTCTCATTCTGCAGACCTTCTACCAGGTAATCTTCCACATCTAGAAGGAAAAAAAAAACATGACTCAAAAAGAAAGAAGAGGAATTCAAGGGGGAAGGAGGAAAGACTACCAAGGGAATTCAGGGATGGCCATTATTTCCCTATTTAAAAAAAAAAATAGTGCATACAAAGTAATTCGTGTCTGTTCAGGACCCTGTCAGCCTAGAAAGCTAAGGCACATGACAGCCACAAAGCAGACCCTTTTTTAAAAAATAAATTATATTTTAATATTAAATATGATCATGGATGGCAGAAGGAATAGGTTGTCAAATTTCATAAACATATAAATGTTGCAAACTAGTCACAGAAATTGACAGCCCAGCAGGAAACCATGAGGAAATCTTAGCAAACATCACTGAATTAAAACCATAAATACAAAATCAAGCACCCAAAAAAGCAGGCATTCAAAGAAAACAAATTTATTAAGAAGTATAATATCAATCAGATTACACAGTGTAACGGAGTGAGAGACCACACATGCAAGAAAGAAAGGAGATCTGACAAAGAAAATTGCATATGCAGCTCAAACACACATTATAAATCTGGGTTCTACTAGAAGGTACATGTGTAACACCAAAGCACTTTATGTTAGTCACAGTAACATTTGGAACCCTAATTTTAAGGGGCACATACCTTCTCTACTCTCCTCTAACACGTACAATACAGAGGGAAATGACTGCAATGACAATTGAGAAAATTGCCAGAATTACCAGATCCTTGACTTATTCTGAGGGAAAAAGAAGACCCAAAGGTGCCCAAAGTGTATCTTTAAATTGGTCAACTTCAAATATTTAGGTTGCAATGCAATAATAAATTAATTCTTATCAATATATTAGTTTGCCTAATAGTAATAGCTACTTACATAGCACTTTTAAGTTGGCAAGGCACTTTACAAATATTATCTCATTTGTGTCCTCCTGACCATCCTGGGAAATAGGTGCTGTTATTATTCCCATTTTACAGATGAGAAAAGTGAAGCAAGTAAAGGTGATGTGACTTGCGCAGTCACGCAGCTAGTCAGTATCTGAGGTCACATTTGAACTCAAGTCTTCCAGAACTCTACCCACCAAGCCACCCAGCTTACAACAAGACAGTTTTGAAATCTTTTCTCGAACATTATTTTATTTGATCTTTCTAGATAGAATTAATATAAGTTCTTATCTTCATTTGTAGATGAAGAGATAATATCAGGGAGTGGAAATGACTTGTCCAAGGTCACATGTAGCTAGTAAGTAAGTAAGGGAATGCTTTTGGACAGGTACTGCAGATAGAAAATCAACCAAATCCAGAAGTGACTAGGAGAAAGAGAGCTATGTTACAAATGGAAAACTGCTTTCAACAGTCCCAAGTTGCTCCCTGACACAAATCCCCATATTTTGAATGATGATATATTCTCCTTGCTGTTGCTGAATTGTTGCAGTTGTGTGAAACTCTCCATGACCTCCTTTGGGATTTTGTTGGTCTTCACCCTACTACAGTCTACACCCTACTACCTATACTACAGTGATTTGCCATTTCCTTTTCTAGCCCATTTTACAGAGGAGTAAACTGAGGTAAACAGGTTTCAGTGACTTGCCCAGGGTCACAAAGCTAGTCAATGTCTGAGGTGGGATTTGAACTCATAAGGATGAGTCTTCCCAATTCCAAGCCCAGTGCTCTATCCACTTTGTCCCCTAGTTGCCCTTGAGCAGTGACTCCCAAATCCCGAAACAGAAAATCTCTAAAGAACTGAATGTGAACATGTACTACAGAATAATGCCATAAAGGATACAGGAGCAAGATATGGCATAAAAGATTACCTAAGATATGTATGATCAGAAAGAGATCAGTTGGATGTCAAGAGTTAGGGATAACATACAGAACACCCAGGTGAAGCTCAGGAACCCCTAACATGTTTAAAGCTCTAGTGGAAGACTTCTACTCTGTGGGGCAAATCTTTTCGGAAGGTTTATTGGAAGATAAATAATATGTATACCAAACAGAAAGGTATGGATGCATGTCTAGCTATACCACTGGAGGAACAAGAGCCTAAAGTTACTGAAACATGGAAACACTCAAAGTAAGACACGAAATGTTGTCTTACATGCAGGTTCATCAGAGAACATAGGCAAAATACCTGAGTTTAAACCCTGCCTCTGATATATACTAGCTGTGAAACTCCAGGTAAGTTAGTCAGCCTGTCAGGGTCCCTAAACGATTTTCTAAGATTCTCAATTACAAAGAAATAACCAATCTGCATTAGCAAAGGGAGTTTCTCCCAAACAGATCAAATCTACCATCTGAATAATAAGTCAACAGCAGGATATGGAAACTCCTAGAATCATTTCAAAGGCTTAGGATAAAGTTCAGTGTCTGAAGTGGAAAGTTTTGCAGATCAAACATATAGAACACCACCAATGATCTGATTCCTTATTATATATGTCATCAACATTATTACCATAGTACCTAAGTTCCTTTAGAGACACTATGGAAAAAGTGAGGGCACTTTCCCAGTCAATGATAATACTAGCCAAGAGTGAGGGGAATGCCTAGAACCCTTGAAGTATCAAAGGCAGTTTAAAATTTCTATTATATTTCACACTTTTAAATGGCTTTCTTGAAATTAAACAAAAAGCACTTTCCTTTCATCAAACAATCAATCAGTCACAGAGCATTTATCAGACATTTAAGAAATAAAGGCAAAATTGAAACAGTCCCTGACACGCAGAAGCATATATTCTATCAGGGAAGACAAGTTACCATGTAAGTATAAATGAAGTAAATACCAGATGATGGTGAGAGAGTTAGGGGATCCCTGAATCATCTGCCTAGAGCTGAAAGGGTCCTCCGAAGTCATCTAATTCTACTCCCTCATTTTATAGATAACGAAACTGAAGCCCAGAGGGATTAAGTGACCAGTCCAGTGTCACGTAGCTACGTGACCAAACAACAAAAACGATCATAGCATTTGTGTAAGGATGACCCAGCCAGAAGTGATCTTTCTTCCAATAAACTCATGTAGCTTTGTTTTTATTCAACTCACCCTTACAAAGTACTAACTGTGCAAAATACTGTGAATGATTTATTAAACATTTGTGATGTGCAAAGCATGAGGGATACAAATAGAAAGTCAGGACAGTCCCTGCTCTCAAGAAGCTCACATACTAAGATGAGATAATACATGTGGAAGATTTCAGATGAAAGCCAGATGGGAAAGCCCCATGTTCTTTTGGAAGTGATGACAAAGTAGGTGTTAATGCCTCTTCTTTCGAGATGAATGCTGAAGACACCCTTATAGAATTTATATTTCCCCAGAGAGATGTGAAACATGCACACATAATGTAACTCATGCCTGTAGTTACTATACCATACACATAGGTTTCCAAAGTGGGCGATACCGTTCCCTGGGGGGCACTGGAATGACGGGGGGATGGCGTAGTAGTCTCAGGTAACACAAATTTTAAAAAAAAAACATTAAAGGGTTAAAGAAAGTAGATTTCCACAGGGACGCTGAGTAATTTTTTTAAAGGGGGAAGTAGACCAAATAAATTTGGGAACCTCTGGATAGAGTATGAAAGCTGGAGAGTCATAATTACTGAATTCTAGAGTTGGGAAGGATCTTGACCATCATCAATGGATGAATTCCCTCCCCATCCTTAAGAACTGATGATCTAGCTCCAGCTGAATACTTTCCCTGAACACGAATTCACCAACTGTTTCATTACGGACAGCTCTAATTGTCAGGAAGTCCCTCCTCACACTAAAAATTTTATTATGATGTTTCACAGTTTTAAATGGCTTCCTTAAAACTGAGCAAAAAGCACTTTTCCTTTCATCAGCCCTTAAACAGAGGTTCTTACCTTTTTTTGATTTGTCCTGGATACCTGTGGCTCTCTGGTAAAGCCTACGCATTCCTTCTCAGAAAAAGCATTTTTAAATGCAGAAAATAAAATATATAGGATTACAAAATAAGCTTCCTTGATTGAAATACAGTTATCAATTTTTTTAAAATAAAGAAAGTTTATGGATCCCTGGTCAAAAACCCTTGCCTTAAAACTTTCACTTACTGAGTCTAGTTTTTCATATTCAAGGTTTTACCAATCCTCCTTTCTTTTAAGTCCTCATTGAGGTACAGACAATCCTTTATGGTTGATACAGACACTGTCTTCCCCACTAGACTGCCCTACCCATGTCATCTTCTTTCCCAGCATAATATTTCTAGTTCCTTTCACTATTCTATACAGAATATATAGAATAATATGGTTTTGAGTTCCTTTCTTTCTGCTCACCCTTCTTTAGATGCTCCAGCATGTCAATGTCCACCTGAAAAATATGTCACTCAGAACTGAATTTCAGATATGGACTGACCAGAAGAGTACAGCAGGATTATCATCTCTCTCATTAAGACAATTATACATTCTAAGAGCACATTAGCTTTTCCAGCTGCTGCATCACGCTGTTGACATACTAAGTTTATAGCCCTCTCAAACCCTAGATATTCTTATACATGTTTTATGCCCCACTACCATAAGTTCCTTGAAGGCAATGACTGTGCTTTATTATTCATCTCTGTAATCCCCTCAGCATTTAGAATTCAGAATTGTTTAAATACATGCGATACACACTTGCCTGACAATAATAGGACTAAAAAAGCATCCTTCTGTTTCTTCCCTTATCAAATGAAAGAGTTCAACTAGATGGTCTTTAATGACACTTCCAATTCTGACCTTCTATATCCAAAGGTCTTCCAGGTCTAACATTCTAAGACATAAGGCTCTTCCTGACATCCTGTGTTCTAAGTTCCCTTCTGGCTCTAAAATTCCATGTTCTCAGTTTCCTTCCAGTCAGATCTAATGTTTTAAATCCTAAACTTCCTTCCAGCTCTGAGAGTCTATAGTCCTTATAATTTTATAAAGATAACACTATATGAATGTATTCTGTCCTTTGGCTATATTTGGGAAGAGAAGGAATTAGAAACAAGGCACCTTATCACTGGACCATTTACTTCAAACTTTTTCCACCTTACAATACCATTCACCTATAAATTAGCCTCTAAATGTGGCTAGGACCAAAAGAGGGCAACTGGGCATCACAGTAGATAGAGTGCCAGGCCTAGAGTCAGGAAGATGAGTCTTCCTGAGTTCAAATCTGGCCTCAGACACTTACTAGTTGTGTGACCCTGGACAAGTCACTTAACCCTACTTGCCTCAGTTTCCTCATCTGTAAAAGGAGCTGGTGAAAAAAATGGCAGACCACTCCAGTGTCTTTGCCAAGAAAACAAAAGGGGTCACGAAGAGCAGGATGGAACAAAGAAGTGACTGAACAACCACAACAAGAAGGCCTTAAGGAAAGCAGTCCAGAAACCTGAAATAAACTATAATTTTTTATTGCTTTCTTTGTAAGCTCTTTAAGACAGGCAAAGAAACTGTAACTGTATTTCCAATTTTGTGTTCGTCTTTTGTTGCGAAAGAAAACCATGCCATAAGAGAAATGGTGACATGACTTGCACTTGACCTTGTTTTGAGGGAGGGCTGAAGGGAAGGAAGAAAACAAGCATTTATTAAGCTCCTACGATGTGCCAGACACTGTGCTAAGCACTTTACAAAAATTTTCTAATTTGATCTACATGACAACTCTGAGAGGCAGGCACTTTTTATAGTTAAGGAAACTGAAGCAGACAGAGGTTAAGTGACTAATGGAGATTCTGAATGCATTCTCCTGGGTTATCTTGTTCTAGTTACATAGGAATATTAAAGATACGTAGCTTGGACAAGGATAGACAAGTGCACTGTAAAAGAACACACCAAGATGTATAAGTAAACTGTTAAAAATTTCTAAGGTTTCCCAAAATTGAATGATCCTACGTGTCAAATAACTTAATTATATTGAATTTAAAGGTTTGCAATGTGCTTTACATAGATTTTTGCAGGCTAAATTTTTCAGTACAACTGCTAAAAGCAGAATTTTTTTTTAAAGGAAAAATATTGTCTCTTTTTGGGATGCTAAAGTTCCATGTCTTCCTATTATTTTAAGTGAGAAATTATTTTAAATTAATGATCACTGCTCAAAAGATCATGGAATTTAGACTAGAAGGGACCTTAAAGAGATCCATCCAGTCCATGTGCCCCCTCATTTTACAGATGAATAAACTGAGTCCCACAGAGGTCAAGTGATTTGCCCTAGTCATATCTAAATAGTAAAGAAAATTCCTTTTTTCTTCAGCCACAAAAAATAATAGCCTTCCATTTCATTTTGCTACAACGTAAGCATTTATTTTCAATTATCCTCATTTTATTTGCTGTGAAGCACTTCCGAAAAAAGAAACATTTGTTTCAGTCATTCATTGAAGTAAATGTTAAATTGGAGCAAGGAATTGCCAAATGTTCCTGCAAACATTTCCACAGGCCAAGAACCACTCAATTTGACTGGAGGAAGCATTTTGCAAAAACATTTGAATTTCTGTAGCTGCACAAACATTTCTAAAGCATTTTAGCGGTATGCTTGCCTGAAATGGTGACACATTCCCACCTGATGTTTCTAGAATATTGGTATGCCCCTGTCACAAAGGTTTGGGCTTGAAGAGCCATTAGAATGTGAGATCCTTGAATTTGGGGACTGCTTCATTGTTTCTGTTTACAGCACCTAGCATTGTGCCTGGCATACAATAAGCACTTAATAAATGCTTGCTAATTGATTTTTAAAATCAACACTGAAATAAACTGTGCCAAGGTTTTATAATCCCACACTTTCAGGGATTCTAAAATCCATACCTAATTTGCAGACACTTTCAAAGTCATGGAGCAAACCCTTCCCCCTTTCCAGGACTGTTTTCCCTTTCACCAAAAGCCTGCCAACTCAGTTATACTGTCTCAAGGGACCCCTGCCTTAACCCTACTACCTCACCCATTCCAGTGTAGTCAGTCTGTCAGAATCCATCCACAAGGAGCTGTCAGGAGAGTGCAGGGGGAAAGAAGGGACAAAGAACCTGATTTGACCCTCCCTGAGAGATCCTTATGCCAATTCTTCACCTCCCTCCCCAGTCCTGATTCCGGCTTCTCATTCTCTTCTCAGAAGCCCCAGCTTTGATCCTTTCTTATCTCTGCCCTGTTCCCATTACTCATCCAAGGCCCCATCTTTACTCTTCCCCCCCATCTCCATTTTTCCTCTCCAGAGTTCCAACTCCATTTTTCTGCTCCCAACTACCCCCACAGAGCTATGAAGAGAGGGAGGAACCAGGACATTTTAGTTGGCCTGGACACCATGAGGCAGTTAGGTGACAAGAGTGCCCAGAGCTTTGGAGTCCGGAGAGAGAATACCTGCGTTCAGATCCTACCCTCAGACACTTACTGGAGGTGTCAGTGCAGTCACTGAAACTCTGTTTGCCTTGGTTTCTTCATCTATAAAATGGAGACAGTAATAGCACCTCCTTCCCAGGTTGTTGTAGGATCAAATGAGGTAACATACATAACGCATTTTGCAAACTTTAAAACACTATATAAATTGAAGATATTTTTATTACGATTTTTCCTTAAGCAGGTGGAAACAACTGAGTTTAGCATCAAGTTAACCAGGATAATTAGTTAAAACAGGAAATTCCTAGGTGGCCCACTTCTTCCTACCTGTACCTAAAGGGAGCCCCATCCCAACACTGCCCTACATCTCCATCCCCACCCCTCCTTCAAGCATCAATGAGTCCAGCAACAACCTGGTGGTGTCCAGGGTCTCTACTCATGAAGTAGCCCAAAGTTTCTCCCTCAGTCCTTTTTGATCTGCTATTCAAGATCTCCCCCAATTGATTCTTTAAAGATGATTTCAAGAACGAGGTAGATGGGCACGGCAGGTAGTCTGTTAGCTTTAGTCAAAAAGACCTGAATTCAAGTCCTAACATATATAATTTCTAATTATCAAAATTGTCAAAACCTGGACAAGTCACTTGATCTCTGCCTCAGTTTCTTCTGTTAAATGGAGAATAACTGTTGTGAATCTCAAATAAGATAAGACATGTAAAGCCCTTTGTAAATCTTAAACCAATATATAAATGTTAGCTTTATTATTTTAAAAGAAAAGGTGATTTCATATAGTGTGCCAAAGGCATATTTGGTGATGCCCATCTCAGGCAAAAGAACCGTTCATTACATTTCTGAACCTTGTGCTGCTGGATTCCTTGCTCCCAAACCAGTATCTTGGAGGTCCAAGCTCTCATTGCCTGTCAGGTAAGAGGATGAAGAGATGGCAAAAATTGCCTTTTCTGGTATTGGAGCTCTGAGCACATTTCCTCGAAGAAATACAGTTATCCCTTCCACATTGAGGGGGCTAGGAGACACAGCACCTCCATGATCTGGAAAATCTGCATAAGTTGTTTTGGCCATCTCTTCATACCAGAGAAGTCTAAATTTTTTTCTTTTTCTTTTACAGTACAAAATAGTAAAATGTGGGTTGATGTTACACAATACTATACATATGTTTTATGCATTTCCAAGTTTCTAAACATTTTCTGTGTAATCTGCTGGCCTTCACATGTCGTCTATGTCTTCCACAAAACTCTCCAAAACTTCCCATTTAATTTCTTATGCTGACCCACAATATATCTAAATTGCAATGGGGAAAGTCCTGATGTGGAAGAAGTAATTGTATTATTATATCTGGTGATTGATATACTAGGGGTTAAATAAGTATTTGTGGGCAGCCCTGGAAACCTAAACACCAAGCATAACATTGTTTTCCGAAGAGAAATTGCTTCCCAAGATTCAAACACCCTAAGCTGCGCTTTTGAAACATACCACGTGAGTCAGCTGTGGTACCATCTCTAGTTTAAATGTGTGAACTTTCAAAGTGGATAAAGAAGAGATTTGGTGAGTAGGATGCTACTTCATTTTTTTAAATCCAGGCCTATAATTTAGCTTTGTACAGTGCCTGGCACATAGTAGGAGCTTAATAAATGTTTCTTAACTGACCAGGTTCATTGATGTAAGGAACTTCTCATGTGCAAACTCCTTCTATTCAGCTTTAACTTACTATTTTTGAGGGTGGCCAGGAGGGAATTTATGAGGGATCAAGTGACTTGTTCGTGGTCACTCAGCTAGCAGGACTTCAACTCAGGCTGACTCTAAACCTTCATTCTTCCATATCGCAATGCCTTTTCCCATCCTTCATGCCCATTTTAAAGTATCATTAATGCCTGATAATTTTTTTAACTGGGACAACTAGATGGCACAGTGGATAAAGTGCCAGATCTAGAGTCAAGTAGACTCATCCTTCTGAGTTCAACTCTATCCTCACACACTTATTAGCTCTGTGACCCTGGGCAAGTCACTTAACTCTACTTGCCTCAGTTCCCTCCATCTGTAAAATGAGCTGGGGAAGAAAATGGCAAACCACTCCAGTATCTTTGCCAAGAAACCCCAAATGGGGTCATGAAAAATCAGACACAACCGAACAGAAATTTTTTTAACTGGATACAGTTTTCTCTACCTGAAAAGGACAGAAACCCCTTGAATTTCATGCAAGGATTTCTGGGTGCTTTGAACAGTTCATTAAACCTGGCAGTCCCCCTTTGAGTTACATGCTTGCTTTTAGCTCTAGTGTATGATTTCCTCAGTATGGGAAATTCTTGTAATGAAAACTCCCTTCACTGATCAAGATCAGAAACTCTTCTTTAACTCAGTCTTAAAGAAGTAACTGAGGCACTGAGAGGCAGGTGATATGCCCGTGTGACACAGCAGAAATGCACTGGAGGTAGAACCAGGTCTTTCCGACTCCAGGGCCAGTTGTCTGTACACTTAGTCCTGAGTTATTCAGGCCATTTAAACGATGAAGTCCAAAGATGTTAAATGGCTTCCAGAAGATCTTAGGGAGTTTCTGGGAGTGTAAAAACAATCCATAATTGTTGCCTCTTTGTCCCAACTGCAACATAAAGACAAGGCCCTGGTAAATTCAGCATTCACTCAAACAACTCCCAGCAAGCAAAGCACTCGTAGACTAGTGTCTAATTTATTTATCCTGCTCTGTTACAGCCATGAGAACAAAACATTACTTTGCCCATTTTCACATCCATTAAAAACAAATGGAAGAGGGGTTGGAGATAATGTTTAGACTTGCTTTAAGACTAATTTTGATTTAAAAAAAATCATAACCCTTGAAAACATTTTTGAAGCCATAAACCCCATCATGGATGACAAGGTTGAAATCAGAACCACCAGCTCTGTTTGTATGTGCAAGGGAAATGGAGTACAAGAGTCGCCAGCGTGCTGCGTCGTGTTATGTTCTATGCTGCCTGATGGTTTTTGTCCTATGATCCAAGAAATGTGTGACATTTATTTTGTTATGCCTCCTCCAGTTCATGAGAAAAAAGAACTAGGCAGCCAGTACTCTTGTCCAGCCCTCACCCAGAAAAAACCCCGTAAAACAAATATAATCCTAGATGAGATTCCCACTAGATACCAAACTACAAATCTGGGGCCAACAATTTTGTGACCTTCATTTTGGGTAGAAATAAGAATCTTTCTAAAAATTCATCAGGAAGTAAAACATTCAAAAGGAGGTGTGCCAGCACTCAATTTAAACAAATGTCAATATACAGAATCAAGGGCATGTAGGTGACACAGGGGATAGAAGGCCAGGCCTGGAGGCAGAAAGATCTTAGTTCAAATGTGGCTTCAGACACTTATTAGTTGTGTGACCCTGGGCAAATCACTTAAGCCTATTTACCTCAATTTCCTCATTTGTAAAATGGGCTAGAGAAGGAAATGGCAAACAATTCTAGTATCTTTGTCAAGAAAACTTCAACAGGTCACAGTCAAACATGACTGAAAAATGGCTTAACAACATATAGAATCATAGAGCACCAGAGGTCAGCTACAGGAGCGATCTCCAAAGTGGGGGCCATGGCATGACCTCAAGGGAGCACGTGGAAGATAAGTCAGATGTTACCCTTCCTGCAATAGGCAATCATGAGGTTTGTCTTCAACAGAATTTATACCATGACATTTACCCACTAATAAACAACGCTTTCCTATTCTACTCCCTCCCATAATGGACCTTATCTACTTGTGTAAGCTCCCATCCTCTCCTATTCTGCACCATGATCCAGGTGCCAGCAGTTGAGGAGAGAAAACCCATCCTTCCCCCAAGAAGTAGCCACACTTGGTCCCCTAGATTACCTGGAGGCTACTCTGTGCCCAGAGGCAGTGGTAGGTAAGAGACCACCCCTAACCTTTTTCATTCTTAGTTAGGGCAGAGTGAGCCACACAGGATGAGCAGACATGGTCACATAGTGTGACCTGAACTGAAGATCTCACGATATTATCTTCCTTCTCAAAACACACTTCTTCTCTGCACATCCTTATTTCTGTGGATAATGCTCCTCTCCTGGTCTCCCAGGATCTCTAACTCCTCATTATCCTTGTGTCCTTACTCAACAAAAACAGTTCTCTCCACAATTACCAATGATTCCCTAACTGTCTAGTTGGATGGCTTTTTCTCCAACCTCTTTCTTTTGGACTTTTCTGCAGCATCTGACAGTTGTGACACTAAATGTCTTCTCCACATGGTAATTCCTCCTTCCACCCCCACTGGATTTGCTGAAAACATTTGTCACCTAAAAAAAAACCTCTCTGATCTATGCACTTTAACAATCTTCCAAATCAAGAATTTGAGAGGCTTCTGAACCCATTTGTTAAAAATACAAAAATGAAACATTTTCTGACTAGCCTGCAAGAACAAATGATTGACATCAGAAAAGATGAGGTTTCAACTAGCTAAATTTCAGCAATCTTCCTATAATTGGTGGATAGAATTGAAAATTGAATATTATGAGTCAGTAAGCTCAGCCAATGATGCCCTTTTCCCTAATGGAACCATGGATCTTTATAAAGCATCTTTTTCTGCTCTGACATAAAACTAAGCATCAAAATAAATTGAGCTTAGACCAATACCTTCAAATCACTATTGCAAAGTGTTAAATCAAGATTTTAAAAAAATATTGAAGCATAATCAATCACATTGCTCTTCCTAAATATATCGTTATTTTCCTCTCATTTTTGCAAGAGCAAAAAGATTCTTTTGTATCATTAGCAAATGTGATATTTTATTTCGTCTCTATCTCATTGTCTATATCTCATATATCACATATCTCATGCCTGTTTTGTATAAATGTAATAACGTACATGTTCTTAATATAGTAAGCAGTACCTTGTATAATTTATAAGTAAACATATATTGAGAAAATACAATCAAAATGCTTTAATCATTCAGTCATTTTTTAGTCATGTATGACTTTTCATGACCCCACTGGGAGTTTGGGGACAAAGATAATGGAGTTCTTTGCCGTTTTCTTCTCCAGCTCGTTTTACAAAGTGACTTGCCCAGGGTCACATAGCTAGTAAGTGTCTGAGACCAGATTTGAACTCAGAAAGATGAATCTTCCTGATTCCTGGCCTGACATTCTATCCACTGCTCCATCTGCTTTAGCCATAGAAGAAAACTATTTTTAAAAAATTAGAGAACACTGATGTATATAGTTCAACTCTCACCTAAAGAACAGATCTCCTATTAAAAAGATCCTTGACATTTTGTCATCCAGTCAGCCTCTACTTAAATACTTTCAGTGATGGAAAACTCACAACAATTATATGTGGACACCACTGATTTTTAAAGTTTTCCTCACATCAGATGGAAGTGCTGCCCCTGTGGTGATAACCTCCAATTTATCCTGACTATTAGCAGTTGCCTTTATGTCATTTCCTCCGTTGATCTGTGATCTCCTTAAGTATAAGCAACTGTCTTTCACTTTTTTTTGAATCCCCATCGCTTAGCACAGTGCCTGGCACATAGTAGGCACTTAATAAAAGCTTGTTGTCTTGACTTAAACTACTTGCTGTCTAACCAGGTCTCCACTATCCTCTACTTGGACAGCTGATTTTTTGAATCATTTTCTGGATTTTACATTTATCCTCAATTAAAACAAATTAGAATGCCACCTGATATTGTCTGGCCAACACTCCTAGTCTATATAGATTTTGAATAGGATTCTCATTGCTTATCATCTGTATTATCCAGTATCTTTGAAAGTATAACTGATCTCATTCAACATTGGCTCATTTAAAGTGTGTGTAAGCAAGGGTATTTTATGTGTCTAAAGAATGTTCTTGTTATGTCCCCTTGCACATAAACTCTTCCTTCCTTTATTCCCAGGTATAGATTTTCCTCCTTCCATAATAATATCTAGTATTTATAGAGTACTTTCTGGTTTGCAAATCACTTTGCAAGTATTGTCCTTTGCCCTCACAGCAATCTTAGGAGGTCCACATTTTACAGATAAGGAAACTGAGGCAAACAGAGGTTCAGATTCTTGTCTGGTCCAGTGACTTGCCCAGGGTCACAGAGCTAGTAAGTATCTGAGGATGTATTTGAACTCAAGCTTTCCTGATTCAAGGTCCAAGGCTCTATCCACCTAGCTGCCTTCACCATTCCTCTGGAGTACTGTGTCCTACAGCATCCCCCACCCCCACTCCCGCATCTCACTGTATTTTAGGAAAAGGCTCATAAGAAAACAGAAAAGCTTCATTTTTCCATGGTGTTTCTGTGTTAAGACAAGAGTCTTGATAAGAGGCTAAGCTGCTAGTGATTAGAAAATGCTAGAAGACATACATGAACTGATGCAAAGTGAAATGAGCAGAACCAGGAGAACATTATACACAGTAACAGCAACATTTTACAATGATCAATTGTAAATGACTTAGCTATTCTCAGCAATGTAATGATCCAAGAAAATTCTGAAAGACTTCTGATGAAAAATGCTATTCACCTCCACAGGAAGATCTGAGAATCCGAAAGCAGATTAATGCATACTTTTTTTCACTTCATTATTCTTGGGGAAAGGGGGGGTTCATCTGCACTTTCTTTTGCAGCCTGGGTAATGTAGGAATGTTTTGCATAACTACACATCTATAATCAACATAAAATTGCTTGGCTTCTCAAGGAAAGGAAAGGGAAAGGAGGGAGGGAAAGAATATAGAATTCAATTTTTTAAGTATGTTTAAAATAACTTGTTTACACGTAATTGAGAAAAAATAAAAGTTAAATGCAAATAAATAGATGAATAAAAAAGAAAATAAAGAAAATGCCAAAGAATAAAAAGTTACGTCATTAACAAATGACTTACCATCAACCTTCACTATCTTTTCCCTTGCAAAAATTTAAGAATAAACTTAGACAATGGAACTGAGTAATTTAAAGCTTGACAAACCATCTGGTGGAACCACCCAATCTATCCCGCAGCACTGACATACTAGATAAAGCAGGCAATATATCTGAAACACAGGGAAAACAACACAGAAAGGATAAAATAGCTAAACATGTAGAACTTTCCATCTGGTAGCTTCAAAGACATGAAACAAAACCCATAAATGGGAATATCCTTTTTTAAAAAGACTTCATAAACATGCTAAAATGTCAAACCAAACTTCCTTTATAATACTAAAAAATAACAATAGCTAGCACTTATATAGTGTTTTAAGTTTTGCAAAGTAGTATACGTATGTCATCTCATTGGAGTCTCACAATAACCCTAAGGTAGGTGCCATATTAAAACCTGGAGTAGTTTGTTATTTCCTTCTCTAACTCATTTTACAGATAAGAAAACTGAGGCAAATAGGGTTAAGTGAGTTGCCTTATGTCACACAGCTAGTAAGTGTCTGAGGCCATATTTGAACTCAGGAAGATGAGTCTTCCTGATTCTAGTCTGGAGGCTCTGCCTTGGTAGGAACCTTAGAAGTTATCTAAGTCCACCCTCTTTTATAGATGAAAGATCTGGGACTCGGAAAGGTTAACTCTAACTCTGTATCTAATACTCTCTCTTCTGGACCAGCTTGCCTCTGGGTACATAATTTTGTATTAATTTATCTGTGTATATTATTTCTGACCAATAGACTGTAAGTTCTTGAGATAAGGGGATGTTTCTTTTTTTTTTTTTTTAATCTTGGTTTGCCCACCATCTATGAGTACCTTGTATATAGTTGGTACGTAATAAGTGCTTGTTGATTGAATTAAGAATCCTCTAGGTACTAACATCCACATTTAAAGATGAAAAAATTCATCTCATGAATCTTTGGAACCAGGAAAAATGTACAATAATAATTCACCTATCTGGTAATCAGCTATTCAGAGGAGGAAGATCTCTGAGCAGTCAAAATAGATGTCACAAAGTCTGTACACTTTCAGGCCCCTCAAAATCTACTTACTTTTCTTTTTACACAAAACTCTAACAAACTTAGATAGCTGGTTTCTAAGCCCAAGATAGATTCAAAGTGGCAAATCAGAAAATGGAGCACTCTTTGAAAAGAGAAGAGGACCGATGTTATAGGTAGGTACACAGATAGCCAGGGAATATGGCAGATGATAATAATGTAAGAAACAAAACTGCAGTAAGAAAATAAAAAACGCAACTCGAAAAGCATAGCAATCTTCGCCCGACTTAATTCTCAATGGACCTGTGGTCTCATCAAAGTGAGTGTGTCCTCCAGTATTACTGATTGCGACCCACCCATTCCTGCCCCTCCTGTGTGGGTCTTGACCATGTTTTTCCATAAGTTTGCCAAAAGCACCTCTCCAATATGCAAGAGTTACTTTGCATATGGCAAACACACTCAACAGCCACTGAGAGTATTATATTTCAGGACAATACGATTCATAGCATTCGTAAGAAAAAGACTAACTTCCACTCTGCCTAAGTATTCTTGTATGGAAGATGCAAAATAGTTAGAATATTCCAAGTATTCAAAACAATCATTCCCAAAGGTTTCTAGAGAGCCATGGTTTAACTGTACTGAATCAGATTTTACAGCTGGCTGCATCAACCAATAGAAATCGAGGCTGTAGGAAATGATTAGAAGGAAATGATTAATAGCTATTTCATTCAAAGACGGTTTAAAGTAAGTAACCATAGGCATTTCAGAATGTCTTAAAACAGAGATTATGACAACATGTGGCTGGCTGTGTTGATCCTGTTTGGATTTTATTTTGTAATCCAGACAGAAGGATTTGGATACCTTATAGGTAACTGGTGCCAACTCAACAGATGTTGAGCAATAATCAGGCCCCACTTGTTTACAAAAGCCCACCACCACCAAAAGGATTATAGTAACCATATTTTGCCTCTGCTTCAAAGGTCCTGCCAGGAAGACAAAGAAAATACTGGTTAAGTTTATATTTCACTATGAGAATGATTACACGCACCGACAGCATTCTGTCGCTCCCCTACCCCCAAGCTGCTACTATCGCAAGCCACAGAAAGATAGCCGACTGTTCCATTGAAAGCGAAGTTATTTGACAAACAGATCTGAATATTCCCTCTTCTTTCAACAAATCCAGAGAATGCCCTTCATTGTACTTATCTGTAATTTACTTATGTGTTGATAGGCAACTAGTTACTATTTCTATTGGGAACATTTGACAGAGTCTATTTGAGGAGACTGTTTCCTTTGATCTGTGCCAAAACCCCAATAAATTATTTCTAAGTTTTTAAGGAAAATGATGCATTCTGAACCTAAGAAATTATGCTCATGGTTTTTTATGATTCAAAACATTTGCTCAAAACACCATTTAAATATACAGATGTATACACACACACACACACTATATATATATATATATATATATATATATATATATATATATATACAATTTTAAAGCATATTTCTCCATCAGAAAAAAATATTCCTGTCCTCCTGTTCAATAAATAAATAAATAAGTCAAGCTTTGAGTTTATGGCTATAAATGGCCTGTCTTAAATCATTGTTGGGGTGCCTATGTCTCAGTTTATGAAACTAGTGATTTACTGTGCAAATCTGATAATCTGTCCCTGCCCTCTCTACCCCCTACTTATAATGACACTCATGGTATATAGCTCATGTACTCCAAAACTTCCACTGAGAGATTATGTAATGATCAGGACCTACGCAGAATCACAGAACACAAGGGCCTTAGAGGTAACACAGAGCAGTGGAAACAGAACCAGGCTTGTCACCAGAAAGACTCATCTCAGACATGGAATGGTTGTTCGAGCATGGGCAAGCCATGTAAGCTGTCTGGACCTCAGTATCCTCATCTGTAAAATGGGAGAGAAGGGTTGGAGTAGATGACACCTCTTTCAGCTCTAACTCTGTAGATTTATGATCCTATGATCCTTTGAGTTCAATTCGTAGCCAGAGATGAGTCCACTCTAAAACATACCATGCCTAAAGTCTCTCGCCATTCCTGTCCACCCTCTATTTAGCTGCCAAAATGATATTCCTAAAAGACAGATCTGACCATTTGATGTTACTGTTCAGTTGCATTTCAGTCATATCTGACTCTTTGTGACCTTATTTGGGGTTTTCTTGGCAAAGACAAGAATGGTTTGCCATTTCCTTCTTCAGCTCATTTTACAGATGAGAAAACTGAAGCAGAGTTAACGTATGACTTGCCCAGGATCATACAGCTAGTAAATGTCTGAGGCCAGATTTGAACTCAGGAAGAGGAGCCTTCCTGACTCCAGGCCCTGTACTTATCCTCCATGCCTGTAATTCTGTCTCCTCATCTCTACCTCCTGCCCTCCCTGGCTTCCTTGAAGTCCAGCTTAAATCTCATCTTCTATGAGAAGTCTTTCCTTATCCCCCTTAATACTAGTGTCTTCTCTTTATTGATGACCTCCAATCTGTCCTGTATATATGTTGTCTGTGTATGATTGCTTACATGTCTACCCCATTTGACTGTTTTTTGCCTTCCTTTGTATCTTCAGAGCTTGGTTCCATGCCTAACAAAGAGTAGGTGCATAATAAAGGTTAGTTGATCGACTGGTACAAATTACTGACTGTGATGAATGCGCATTTAGGGTAAATGTTGTATGCAAAAGTAAATGTTCAGGTTTGCTTAAAGACCTCTGGCAAAGGAAGAACCAACCATACTCCTGAGGCAGCCCATTCCATTTTTTTTCAGCTGTTAAGACGTTTTTCCTTACTTTGAGATATATAATCTGCTCCCTTTCAATTTCTACCCTTAGGTCTGTCCTGTGGAGTTAAGCAAGTCTGATACCTCTTTCATACAAAAATCCTTCAAATACTTGAAGATAACTATAATGTTTGATCATAAGATCAAAGATTTAGAGCTGGAAGGGGAGCTACATGTCATCTAGTCCCATCACCTCATTTTTCTTTCTTTTGTTCTCTCTGTCTCTGTCTCTCTGTCTCTGTCTCGTCTCTGTCTCTCTGTTTCTCTGTCTCTCTGCGTCTCTGTCTCTGCATCGCTTAGCAAACAGCAACTAACACAGAAGTGTTTCTACATTCTAAAAACCCAAATTTTCATGTCTCTTGAAGATAGTATTCAGTTGACTCACACCTGAAGCTGAGCACCGTTGGAAGGGGAAGGGAAATAAGCATTTATAAAGTGCCTACTATGTGTCAGGCACTGTGCTAAGCATTTTCTACAGATAATACAGCATTTGATCCTCAAAACAATCCTGAGGAGTAGGTACTATTATTATCCCCATTTTATAGTTGAGAAAACTGAGGCAAATAGAGGTTAAGTAACTTGCCCAGGGTCACACAGTTTATCAGCTAGATTTGAACTTAGGTCTTCCTGACTCAAGCATTCTATCCACTTCATCACCAGCTACCTGATATTGCTACAAGCATGAAAAACCACACAAATGTCAACTTACTAACACACTCACTAAAAGGATCTTTACTTATGTTTATTCCTCACTACCTATTCTTTGAGGTAAATGGGCTCCTAAATGTAAACTTCTCAGAAAATGTCCTTAACAAATATGTTAACCAAGTGAGTTCCTTAAAATTTAACCTCAGACTCCACCTTATATACTAAGAGGCCCAAGCACCATACAGATTGTTAAGACACAGCAAGTTTGATACAGAAGTATGTGACATGCAATTAATCTCCATTCATAGCCTGCTATACTTGTCAGCAAACAAAGGCCCTGCTTTAGAAGGAGATCTGAAGACTTCAATTAAAAACAGTCAGCTAACAAGAAAATAATCTAAGTTAAAGGAAGGTGGCAGGTGCAGAAATGAGTTGTTTACCAAAGTGTCAGTTCCAAACAATAAAATGCCGCACATCAAAAATGCTGAAGGGGTAGCTTTCAGTGCAAAAGCCACTGAAAACAAATGGGAGTTTTGCTCTGGGCCTGTCTTCATCACAGCAAATCAGTGAAGGAGTTTAGAGAAATCTCTCATATACAATCATATATTTGTGTGAGTGTAGTGTATGTATGTATATATATATACACTATGTGTATATGTGGTATATATATATATATATAGTGTGTGTATGAGGTATATATACATAGATATATATATAGTATGTGTATATATGTATACATACCCACTATTATGTAATTATATATAGTGTGTGTAGCATATAAATATAATGTGATAATATATGATGTGTACGTGGTGTGTGTGCGTATATATATATAATAGCGGGTATATATATATATAGTGTGTGTATATGGTATATAAATATAGTATGAATAATATACTGTGTATATATAGTGCGTGTATATATACACACATATATTTTTTTAGAGTATATGGGTATATATGTATTGCATACGTGTTGTATGTATGTATTGGATATATATATGTGTGAGTATATACTGTGTGTATGTGTGTATATATAGCATATATATGGTACATATGTAGTATGTGTATATACATAGTATATGTATGTTATATATGTATGTGAGATGCCAATGTAAAACGAAAATGATGGTTAAGGGAGAATTCAAGTTAATCCCACCAACTTTTATTGAGTATCTACTATATGCCAGGTGCTATGCTAGATACTTAGGAAAGGAAAATAAAAATTAAACAGATCCTACTTCAAGGAGCTTACATTTTAGGGAGGGGGAAAATATAACACGTACACAAGTAAGGAAATAAAAAAGCATTTCCAAGAGGTAGAGGATGCTAATATCTAGTAGAATCAGGATAAAGTCTCCTAGTATGTGCAATTGGCTTTGAAGAGTGCTTTCAACTTAGGGAGAACTGGGAAGAAACTGGGCTCCTCAGCAGCATCCTCTAAGTCAAAAACCAAAACAACTTGTAATTTGTACACAAAAGCCTAATACTGTGGAGAAAAGTGTCAATAAGTAAAAGGTGAAGAAAGAAGTACCCCAAGGTACTGACCCCTTCAACATATGAGCAGCTTCTCATTCCTAAAGCCAAAGTTTATGGAGGTTATAATTAAGATGGATTCTGAGTGTCTCAACCTCAAAGAAACATCTGGCTGGTAAAGAATGATACTATACAGATATAAGCCAGAAATGAAACCTAACGCTGAGAGTAGAAACTCAAGGCCTTTGTCAAAGATATTATTCGAACTGTGGAATGTCAGACCTGGAAAGAACTTGAAATATTATCTTTTCTCCTCATTTAACAGAAGAGGAAACTGATGCCTACAAAGAGAAACCAATTTCCTTGCCAAAAGTCACAAAAGCAGTACATACCCATCTTGGGATCTGAACCCAGATCATGCTATTTGTTTAGAACTACAACTCACTAATCTTACACAAAACTGAGGCCTATGAATGTTATGTGACTTGGTAGAGATATTAAGTGACAGATCCTTTGCCCAAGGTTGCAACATGAGCAGAACCAGGGCTAAAAAAAGAGGTCTCCTAAATCCAAGGCCTGTGCTGTTTCCACAATAGCTCTACTAGGAAATTAAGGGAAATAAAAAGTGAAATATTTCAAGTAGAAATGGGGGAACATAGCATGCCTCCCAAAGCATAACTACTAAGTATGAATAGCCCAATAAAGGGATAGCTAATGAAGTACGGATTCCACAACCTCATCCTCAAAAGTCAAGTAAAAGAGCAAAAGTTATTGTCACTATTCAGTTAAGTGGAGTTTTAATCTAAAAAAAGTCTCATCTGCCTGAGCTCACTTCCATCTATTGCCCGCTGGTGAAGTCTGCTTTGAGCCCTGGGAACTTAAATATTTTTGAAGTGGCCGTGACTTTTAAAAGGTTATGGTCCACCCACTGGCCTTGGGTTGCTTTTTTAGGATGATGCCACAACTGCTGATGGGCAGGAAAAGGAAGAGGAGAGAGGAAAGTGGTACCTGCCCTTAAGGTAATCACTAAATCACATACATATCTGGAAGAGACCTCGGGAGCCCAAATCCCTCATTTAGAGACGGGGAAAAGGAGGTTCGAAGAGGTTAAATAACTAGTCCAAAGTCACACTGGCTTATGTCTCCAAGTTAAGATGGGCAAGTCCTTCAGGCTCACCAAGCACACAAGGGACGGCCTCCACCCTCACCCCCAGACCTTTGCACAGACCATTGGCAGGGCTGCAGACTTCCAGAGACCTCTCACTGTCCCACTTCAAGCAGGGAGGTGAGACTGGGCTGAGGATCACGTTAGGAAGTGAGGGGAGAAGCCCATGCTTAGGGGGCCGCCTACCCCTAAACTCCCCAAGGCCTCATTTCCTTTCTTAACCTCAGAGCCTCAAAACTTTCTGCAGCAGAGGTGGGGGCGGGGAGGGCACCAGACTTTACCTTCCAAGAGCCAACGGATCTCCTCGGGGAGGGTGGCAGCAGCCTGCATTTGGAGGGGGCTGGAGAGAGGCTGAGGCGCGGGTGAGGGCTGAAGGGGCTGAGGACCTTGGCCAAAGAAGGAAGGTGAGGTGTGAGCTTGGAAAGGGTGGAACTGCACCTGCTGCCGGGTCAGGGGGAGGGCGGGGCGCTGCTACAGCCGAGGATGCTACCTCCAGAGAACGGGGCGGGGCGCACGGGAGGGGACGGCTCAGGAAGCGGCGCGCGCCGCGGGGTGCCTGGCGAGCACGGGAGGGGCAAGAAGGTGCCACCAGCACCCCCGGGCGGGGCACAGCCTCCGACGCTCAGAGCTCAGGCTTAGCGCCCTGCACTCTGCCAACCCGCCCCGCCGCTGTTCTGCACGGACAGGGTGCTGGACAGGGGAGAGGAGGGGGGAAAGGGAAAATTGGCGACGGGCGCCTTGACCTCCAAGGTCTTTTTGAGATACAAAACCTATAAGTTTTTGGCCTGGTGTTGGTAAAGAGAATGGATAAAGGTCATTTAACCCAGCCTTTTTAATGTCCTTGTACCCCCTCATCCTCCCTTCCAATCAAATCTTGAGCTCTGGCACATGGAGTGAGCCCACCTTTAAATAGGGCATGCTAGGACAGACACCTGGGAAGAAGAGGACAGACCAAGGAGGCATCCGAACTAAGCATGCAAATCATGTAGTTTTACTGGAAATCCAGGGGATGCCCATCAATTGGGGAATGGCTGAATAAATTATGGTATATGAATGTAATGAAATATTATTCTATAAGGAATGATGAACAGGAAGACTTCAGAGAGGCCTGGACCTGATATATGATCTGATGCAGAGTGAAAGGAGCAGAACCAGGAGAACTTTGTACACAGCAAGGACCACAGTGTGCCAGAGTTTTTTCTGGTAGACTTGGAACTTCATTGCAATGCAAGGACTTAAGAAAATTCCCATTGGTTTTTTAAGGCAAAATGCCTTCCCCGTTCAGAGAAGGAACTATGGAATTTAATTGCAGAATGTAGCAGATCATTTTCCTTTGTATTACATTTTGGTTTGTTATAAGATTTCTCCCATTCATTTTAATTCTTCTACACAGCACGACTATGGTGAAAATGTATTTAATATTTAATTAATAAATGTATGTGTAGAACCTATATAAAATTGTATGCTATCTCTGGGAGGAGCGGGAAGGTAGGGGAAGGGAAGGGGAAAAATCTAAGTTATATGGTAGTGATTGTAGAATACTGAAAATAAAATTAATATTTAAAAAATCATGTAGTTTTATATACGAACTTCAAACTGTTTGGTTATTTGGATCCATGATCCCTGCCTGCTAAAGCTGGGATCCTGGCAGAACTGAGAACGTTCACTTGTCTAAGCTAAATTCTAATGCTTAAGGGAGATGCAGGGTAGGTTCTCATAAATAAATCATCTCAAATCCAGCAAGATAAGGGGCCCAGAGAGGTTTGGAGAGATGCAGGGAGCCAAAAGCAATTGACTTCTTGCTGCAGCTAACAAATATTACTTGGTATAAACCTTGTACTTACTTGTCTATATGCTTATTATAGTACCCTATTCTTTCCTCGCAGTTGAATATAAGCTTCTTGAGGGCAATGACTATTCTGTTTTTTCTTTGTGTCTTAGCACAATATTTAAGCTAATGTTATTGTTGTTAATGATGATGGTGATGATGATGATGAGTCCTGTCTGACTCTTTGTGACCCCATTTGAATACTACAGTGATTCTCCGGATCATTTTACAGATGAGGTAACTGAGGCAAACAGGGTTAAGTGACATGCCCAGAGTCACACAACTTAGTATCTGAGGGCAGATTTGAACTCAGTTCTTCCTGACTTCAGGCCTGGCAATCTATCTACTGCACCACTTAGCTGCCCCAGCTGGCACATAGTAGGTATTGAATAAATGTTCATTGAATTGAATTGACAGAGATATAGGAAAAAGATAAATGTGTTCTGGAGGTCAAACTATTTCACATGTGTCCATAAGGATCACTCACGTCAGTGTTTGGAAACCAGAACTACATTTTTTAAGCAGAGTGGGTTAGAATGTACTTCGTTGCTGGAAGAGTATTCAGAAGTTACAATTTTTTTAAGGGAAATTTGACTCTTAAAGGTACCATCGTTGAAACTGTCTTCCATTTCCCAAGCATTTGTTAAGCATATACTTCAGGTTTCTGGTCACCCACACTGCCTTGCCTTTGGGAGTCCAAAGATCTTACCACAGCAGACTGGGTAAATTCCCAGAATGCTTTAGTACTGAACAGTCTCTGAGGTCTCCCACATAGAAAAGTACCTCAATAGGCTTCCTTTCCCAACTTACAGAAATGTCCTGTGCAGAAAAATGCACCAATTTTTCAAAAGAGCCAAGATTTCATCTAATTGGACCCTCCTTGCACCAACATATTGCCACCCCTGTCCATCTTAGGAGATAGTCTAAATAATAATAGTGGTCCTTTTCATCAATATAAAGAATTCCCAGCGTAAACTCCCCCTCCACTGATGCCAGCAATGTCAGCAATGTTTCTGTCACTTACGGGTTTTGAACACTGCTTAAGAGTAACAGGGAAGGGGGAAAATGAGTGACTTGTCCATGAAAATGCTGCCACTAACATTTACATAGTGTTTTAAAGTCTGCAAAGCCCTTTACATAATCGGGTTCACATCCCGACTCTGACACTACCTATATGACTACGGACAAGTCATTTAACTTCCCGTGCCTCAGTTTACTCATCTGTAAAAATGAGGGGATCAGGTCTGTAAGGTCCCTTCCAGTCCTAAATATGTGATCCAGGATGTGTCTCATTTGAGGAGTTATCCCCATTTTATAGATGATGAAAATAAGTCTCAGGGAGATGAGATTCCTTGCTCATGGTCCCATCATGAGTGTCAGTGGAAAGACTGGAAATTTAGACTTCCTAATACCAAGTGCAGAAAAGCACCTATTACTGACTCTATAAAATCACCTGATGATCAATTTTTAGAGAAGCCTTTCCACATTTAGTGAGGCCAGTCTTTGTGAGCAGCAGTAATGCAAACAGTAGTCTATATTCTAAAGCTTTTAGAACTTGCATTTTACCAGTGTAGCCTTCACGAATATAACCTCTCTGTGCTCCACACTACATCCCTGAGACTTGTAAATTACAGAAGAGTTGCTACCCCCAAAATGTCATTAGTATTCTGCCCACAGCAGCTCACCTCCTCTCTGTGTCCCCTTCTATTTGCCTGTTTCCCTTCTGTGGTAGAAGAGAGCAGCAAGGCTCAATACTCCTTGTTTTCTGCTAAGATACTTTGACACATGTATAAGGTGACATTACAGCCAGATACCTGGAGATTCTTCTGAACCTCACAATGAGGTTTAGTTATACTGGTGGAAAGTGCAGAGATATGTTATACCAAGTGGACAATAGGGAAATTAGAAATCTGGTTTTCAATTTTATCTGACTCTTAATGACGCCCGTAGATCATACTGTCCATGGGGTTTTGTGGTAAAGATACTGCAGTGGTTTGCCATTTCCTTCCCTAGAGGATTAAGGCAAACAGAGGTTAAGTGACTTACCTAGGGTCACACAGATAGTAAGCATCTGAGACTGAATTTGAACTCAGGTCTTCTTGACTCCAAGCCCACAGTTCTATCCACTGAGCCACCTAACTGCCTCCTGGTGATCTCATAGGGTGGATCAGCTGATCTTCCATTACCTGCACCTGTGCTTTCTATAAGGGCACAGGTGATCCAGAGAACAGAATGAATGTTCTTTGTGGACAGTTTCTTTCTTTCTCCCTTTTTTTGTCTTTTTACCCCTAGTGCCAAGAAGAGTGCTTTGCACATGGTAGAGGTTAACAAATATTTGTTAAATTTATTGAAGAAAAAAGAATAAAAGAATCACATCCTTTCTTCCTGGTTGAATCTACAGTGTTAGAGAGACAGAGGTAGCGAGAGGTGTTGCAAGTGACTGGCAGATTCCAATACAGTATTGTCATGTTGCATCAAGGTCCCTTCTCTGCAGATGGAAACCTGCCTCTCTACATCAGAACAACCCCACTTTAATCATCTTAGGACCCAGGTTCAGCAGCCAACCTCACTCCTAATGACATTCTGTTAAATGGACAAATTCCTCTGAAGCCTTGTCCTGCTTTGAAATCCAATTTCACAGGAAGCCAAATCTGATTGGGGGTCGTCATGGAAACCACACTGAGGAGCCTTCGAGGAGCTGAAGAGAGGCAAGGCGAAATGTGATAGTTGAGTCCTTTACTCTTCTGTCGGAAATATCAAAGGGATCTGGAGAGGTTGGCAGCAGATGAGTCCCTGGTATGGTCCTGTTCTGTGTGGCTGGGTACCATGTGGCTGTCATTGGAGGTAAGCAGCCAGCTGTCTCTGCACACACAGTCAGGGACTGGGGTGGAATACACAAGTCCCAGGTGTCTGTCTGCCTCCACAGTTCCTCTTCCCTTCTCAGCTCTCTCCCACCACCACTGCCCCCCTGTCTCCAGCAAAATCTTAGTATCCCCCTTCTTAGCTGTCATCTCATTTAGAGGTTAACTACAAAGGAACAAGGTTAAGACTTAGGGCTCTTGCTGATAAGGGGTTCTTTGGAGCAGAGGCCGTGAAATTAATCTGAAATTTCTTGTAATTAGATAAGATAAGAGTATCTATAGAGATGCCCAGCAGCCAAAGATGGAGTGCAGGGGCCTACCATTCAGTGTTTGCAACCTTGACCCCCAGTCCTCACACTCACAAACACAAGCATATACACATACATACACACACACACACACACACACACACACACATAAAGAGTCTGCAGACACAGGAAACAGTAAGGAAGGCACATGCCTGCCATCTGGGTAGGATAGAAATTGAGGGCATGGAACTCAGCCGGTCTATGGATTGGTTGGGCGGTGGTGCATCTGGTGTGAGGAGTTAATAAATATGCATCCATGGTGGGGGTGCAGGGAAAGGTCTCCACCAGGAGGAAGCTAATGCACCTGGCATGGCACAGGGAGGAGACAATTGCAGGCAAGGTTGGCCAGCTGGCACTGGCCCTGCTCTGGTGACATGGGCATGAAGGGGAGACAACAGCAGCCAGAGGGAGTTTTCCGTGGGGGCCCTGTTGTTTTCCAGTCTGAGGGATGGGTGAGGCTTAATTCAGACCTTGCTATTGATCCTTGGACATTGGTGGCAGTCTGTGGTGGAGCTGGCCTCTGCCCTGTGGATGCACTGCTGCCCCACACCTCCACCTCTCTCTCCCAATCCCATCAACTGGCTTTATTGACTCTTTTATTGACAATGCTGGGGCTTAATGAGGAGAAGAACTGCACACTTCATTAAGGACTGAGAAAGGGGAGGTAATACATCCTGCTAACCCAAAGAACAAGACCCACTGCTGCTGGTGGGGGTGGAGAGGCAGGAAACCTCTGAGGGAGGAGAAATATGCATTCGATTCAAACCCAAGTCAGTGACTTCCTGTTCAGGCACTTTATCATTTAGCAGCTCAGTAGCTTACAAGGGATCTTGCTGATATTGTTTAGTTAACCCTTAAGTTAACCTCAGCTCCTGTAGGCAACCACAGAAAATCAGCTGTGGGAGCACCTTAGAGATGATCCGCTCTAACCCTCCCTCCCCTACAGTCCTCCACCTTAAAGAGGAGGAAACTGAAATCCAGAGAAAACTGGTCCAAATTCAAACATCTAGTAGGAGGCAATCCTGACCTTGACTCCTAGCCCAAACACATTTCCCACAATGCCACACGTTTTCTCACTATCAAGTAAGCAGGTGCTCCCTGTCCTGGAAATGGGGTGGCTTCTAAGAAATGGGTTATATCAGAGAGGGAAAACTTGGAGCAGGATAGAACTCTAGCTTTTGGGTCAAAGGACCTGAATTTAAATCTCTGCTCTGCCACCGACTGCCTGGGTGACTTTGGACAAACCACCTAAAGTCTCTGGGCCTTGGATTTTTTGTCTATACAATGAAGTATTTGGACTAGATGACCTTGACGGTCTGGCAAGATTTATATTTAATGGAGATCTATGACGAGTTGGCAACTTATAGAGTCTGAGGCAATATTAGTGGCCCACTTGATTTCCAAACTATCTTCATTACTGTCTTTCTCTTTTTCAGAGCTCCCATTCCCTTTTATTTTTCATTCTTTCCCTCCCTCTTTTTCCCATCAGTTTTTCTTGCTTCTCTCTGGGGCTGAATTTTAGATCTGGAAAGGAGCTTGAGGATGCTTTTATGCCAAGAGAGGGGAACCTACAGCCTCAAGGCCACATGTGGCCCTCTAGGTCCTCAAGTGTGGCCCTTAGACTGAATCCAAACGTCACAGAACAAATCCCCTTAATAAAAAGATTTGTTCTGTAGAACTTGAACTCAGTCAAAAGGCCGCACCCAAGGACCTAGAAGTCCACATGTGGCCTCAAGGCCGCAGCCCCCAAGTTTTGTTCAACCTTTCATTTTATGGAGGAGGAATGGAGAACACAGAGAGGAAGTAACTGTCTAAACTCCTCACACAGGCAAAAAGCCCAAGTCTCCACTCGCTTGGTCTGGTCTCCAGAATCCACTCATCTTTATCCATTTCTATTATCTTTGACTCTTTTCCCTTTTCCCCTCCACCACATCCAGTAAGTTGCCAAGCTGCATTGCTTCTACTATGTATAAAGTCTCTAAAATCCTTCTCCTTCTTTACATTCAAACTGCCACCATCCTAACTCAGGCCCTCATTATCTCTCACCTGGACTTCTACAACACTTCTTAACTCGCCTCCCTGCCTCTGGCCTCTCTTCTTTCCAATGATTTAATTCACATTATATAGCACTTTTAGTTTTACAAAGTGCTGAGTAGTCACACAGTTATTATCCCCATTTTCCTGGTGTTAAAACCCACGGAAGTAAAATGAGAAAAAAGCAGCGTGGTGCACTAAAAGGCGGTATGGTACAGCCAATAGACAGCTGGTCTCAATGCCAAGAAGACTCATGTTCAAGATCTGCCTTTGACACACAGTGGCTACCTGAAAGGAGTACAACAGTTAAATGTTTAGCAATCGGATATCTGAATGACACGCTTTTAAGTCTAATCTGAATCATTAACATATCCTCCCCAATTTAAGTCTAGACAATCAACAAAACAATAAATCAAGCCTTGATTCTTAGTATCTTCTGATTTTCAAGGAGTTAAGGCTTGCACTGAAAATTTAACCATCAGCTCTTATGGTTAGAGCTGGCTCTGGCATCCCCATGCTGTGTAACCCTGGGCATATCACTTAATTTTTCTGGGTAAGCCTCTAAGACTATAAATTGCAGAGAGGTACAGAAATGCAGAGGCAGAGGAAATTTCTCCATCTGGAATTTCCCTACACCAACAAAATTATGGACCCAGTCCTTATCCCCATCCTGTCCCAAATAGACAGTAGAGCCATATCAGATTCCAGATTTGAATCCTGGTCTGCTAGTGATAAACGCATCACTTTTCCCTTTATCCCATTCTGTTTCTCTGATCCATCTTACACGCTACTGCCAGAGTAATCTAATATAGACCTCTAATCAATAACTCTCTTGCTCAAAAATCTTTTATAGCTTCCTGTTACTTATTGAATAAATTCCCCAAACACTTAGCATTCAAGGCCTTCCTTGATAAAAACAATAGCTCCAGCATTACTGTTGTGCTGTAAGGTTTTCCAAACATTTTACGTCTGTTATCTCACTTGATGTTCACAACAACCCTGGGAGGTAGGTGCTAATATTATACCCACTTTACAAATCAGGAAACTAAGCATAAGAGAGGTTAGATAACTTATGCAGGATCACTTAGCTAAGTAAGCATCTGTATCAGGATTCTAACTCAGGACTTCCTGATTTGTAGTCCAGTATTCTACCTGTTATGCCCCCCAGAGTCCTCATGACACTACCTCGCTGTATCTCACCCTTCCAGTCCAGCCTTGCCTTGTGAATCAACAAGATTTTTCGTTCTCTACCAAAATACCCTGTACTTTCCCACATCTGTGTCTTTGCTCATACTGTTGCCTCTCCTTGGAACATTATCTGACCTTCTTCATCTGTGCCTGTCTAAATCTTATCTATCTTTCACAGCCCACCTCTTCCTCTATGAAGCCTTTCTGACACACATTTAAGCTGTATTTCAGTCATCTCTGACTCTTCCTGACCCTATCTGGGGTTTTCTTGGCAAAGATACTGAAGTGGTTTCCTTTTCCAGTTCATTTTACAGATGAGGAAACTGAGATAAACAGTGTTAAGTGACTTGACCAGGATCACACAACTAGTCAGTATCTGAAACCAGATTTGAACTCATGAACTCAGGAGTCTTCCTGATTCCAAGCTCAGTGCTCCATCCACTGTACCACCTAGCTGCCCTCTGACATATATAGTCATAAATAATCATAATCTTTCCCTTTTCTAAAATTCTGTAGCCTTTATTTGGCACTTGTCATATTCTGCCATATTGTGTTATTTGTGTTCTTGTCTCATCTCCCTAAACCATAAGCTACTTGAGGGCAGGGCCTTATTTTTCTTTGTATCCTTCCAAATACCCAGTATTGTGAATTGTCCATTCATTATCTTTACTATGGCCTTGACCTCATGAACACCAGTCTCCAACACATTGTGTTAACCGTATCAGGCGTGCTTGACAAAGGTCCTCCCACCAACTGTCCTTGAGATAACCTGCAAGAGGACTTGGAACATTCCCAAAGGACTCAAGGCAAAATGCCATCCACATCCAGAGAAAGAACTATGGAATTAGAACACAGAATGAAGCAGACTATTTTCTCTTGTGTTATGTTTTGTTTTGATTTTTCTTATGGTTTCTCCCTTTCTTTTTAATTCTTCTATGCAACATGATTAATGTGAAAATGTGTTTAATAAGAATGTATGTGTAGAACCCATATAAAATTTCATGCCATCTTGAGGAGGAAGGGAGTGGGGAGGAAGAGGGAGAAAATCTAAGACTTATGGAAGTGATTATAGATAACTGAAAGCAAATTAATAAATTTTTTTTAAAAAAGAGAGATAACCTGCAAGACTCTCCTGACTTGTAACATGGGGATTAATGGAAAGGCAATGTTATAGAAGGGTTAGAACACTGGACTCAAAGCCAGGAATACCAGGATTTGAACCCCCTCTCTCATGCTTGCTAACTAAATGACCATAAATAAATCACTTAATCTCCCTGAGCCTCAGTTTCTCAGTTTCATAAAATGGAAATAATAGTAATTGTAGTAAATAACTACCTCACAGGATTTTTGTGGGGACTGAAGGAGGGGATAGTGAGCAAGAATATTTTTAAAAGTGTTTTGTAAATGGCAGCCACTAGTATTAGTGCAGAATCCTAGTCTAGATGCAAGAACCGTAAGCCCCAACTTTAATTTATTTATTGAATTGGCAAAATAACTTAAGGTGATATCTGTCAAATTACATGGAGCTCCTTATGGGATTGCTGAATTTTGACCTAGACCAGATCTCAAAGAACATCTAATCCAAATTCTTCATTTACAGAAGAGGAAACCAAGGATCAGAGAAAGGAAGGGATTTGCCCAGGATTGCCCTGGTCATAAATAAGAGAACTAAGATTCAAACCCAAGTCCTATGACAATATGGTGGCTAAAAAGCCTAGAGGTCATGGGTTCAAATTCTACCTCTGCTAGGTGAAGTTGAGTTAAACCCGGGCCTTAGCTTCCTCATATGTAAAATGAAAGAGTTGGATGAGTCAGTCCCTTCTAGGTCTATGAATCACTATGATTCTGTGATTCCAGATTCAGTATTCTTTCTGCTGCATCATGGAGAAATGCTTCCTGAAGATGACTCTTTGAGTTTCAGTATTCTCCCAACAACCCCATGCTTCTTGAGTAACTCACATACATGATATCACAGGTCACAGTGTCATTGATGGAGCATTCCATTTCTCATAGTTCAATGTTCCAGTAAAAGCCAGTTATATCTCTCCTCATGGTTGTCTATCACGATAAATTGTTATGGGTGAATATTTGACATAAATTTTATGTTCATTCTGCTTAAATCACCTGTGAATATCTTCAGTATCCCTGTTTTGAGTTCCCCTTTATGATCCATTCTCCACCCAGTGGCCTGGAAGTGTTGGTCCTGAGGCAGATGGATGATGAAGCCTAGACTCAAACTGTGAGTTGGTAGGCAGAGGTGGTCTCCTCTTGTCTTTGTACCTTGTTGGATGAGGAGTGATCTTTTCCCTTAGCCTTTTCCATCTCCTGATAGGACTCTATCCAGGTTAACCCCCATCAGTGATAGGTTCAGAAAGGTCCTTGAGGCTGCTCTAGGATCTTAAAAATTCCTACAATTTACTTTGCTGCTAGCTGTACGAACCAAAACTATAATATGAGTGAAGAGGGACTTTCCCTTGCTGGATTGGAGGACATGTCCAGGATGAGATGATTCACCTAAACAGCTGGGTCAGTATGTCTATGAAATGATGTGCGAATGAACTAGAGAAAGTGAACCATGAACCATGTTAGAGAAAGTGAACCTCTACCTTTGAATTCCTTGGGTTCCTTCCTTAGCTCCCCATCCCCAACCTCCACCAAACCCTTCTCCCCAGCCTCTTTACTGGTATAACTAAAAAGACTTTCCCTTTTTGAGCTAGAGAGGCCATTTCTTTCTTTCCAGTCATCTCCTTTCAACTTAAGGATAGGGGAGTCAGGGCTCAGGCAGGTCTTGAGTGGCTGTAGAGAGAGCCCATGCCCCCAGCTCCCCGTATCTCAGTAGCGGGGGGCAACTTTGCCTTTAAATATCCACCACACACACAGACAACACCCTGGCAGCATGAGAGGTTTCCATGGTGACAGAATGCAGGCCATGACCTCTGTAAATGTAATCAGAGCACTGGGATTGGTATGTGAGACAGGTTTAATTTCTCCTTCAGTGAAAGCTCTGTGGTCCAGCCTGTAGACAGGCTTCTCTCGGTGACAGACAACCTGTTATCTCCAGGACGGCTCTGCATATGGCAATCCCCTCTGTCCCAGAGCTGTTCTTCAGCCCTCTGTATCTGAGCAAGCCAGTGGAAATAAAAAAGTCACTAGGGATTCTAACGACAACAATAGTGAGAGCAATACCTGGCTTCCATGGAGACAGGACTCTTTGTAGATGCATGCTCTTACTCCTTCTATGAGACCCAGCACGGCAAAGTGGAAGTGGTCCTGGATTCCGGATTCCAGTCTTAGCTTTGTCACTCACTAGCTGTATGACCTTGGACAAGTCACTTAGATTCTCCGAGTCTCACTTTGCTCATCTAATATGAGGGGATTGGGTAAGATAAATAGATAAATGGTGCTAAATGTAAGGCAATATAAATATAAGCAAGAAACAGAATCCCTACCATTAAAGTATGAGAAGAAAATAATGAGAGCTAGATTTGCAGAGCACTTTACAAATGCTGTCTCATTTGATCTTCAAGACAACCCTATGAGATAGGTGTTATTTTTATTCCCACTTTACACATGAGGATATTGAGACATAAGAGGTTAAGTACCTAGACTTACCTCCTGTAAGTGTCTGTAGCAAGTGTCTCTGTCTTCCAGGCTCTAAATCTAGTGCTTTATCCATTTTGCGAATTAGCTGCCTGGGTAGATAAAGGGGAACTGAAAGGAGAGGGGCATGCTCCAAGGAGGAAAAGAAGTTCAAAGTCATGTAAAAATGAAGAGGAACATGGTGGGACCCTATCTGACGTTGTGACCTGGGTAGGTAGTCACCAGTCAGTAGAGTGGGACCTTAGGTTGGAGCTTTCTCTGGGGTTGGGAAGGAGGCTGGCAACAGGTAAGAGAAAGAAATAGGTAAGTACCCTAGAAAGCCTTTTTTAGTTCTAACAATCTGTGGTTGTACTATTTCATCCTTTCATATAATTTTTTCCAAGCCAAAGAGTGGTGAAGATAGAAGAAGGAACATGGCTATAAGTGAGATGAGGAGAGTGGGGCACTGAAATTTAGAGGTTGCTTATAGCATTCAAATGGAAATGAGGGCCATTAATCCCTACATGAGGATCGCTGTGGATTGCATATTGACTGAGTTTCAAAATATGATATTATCTATGTTTTGCTGCATTTTTATTTATTTTGTTAAATATTTCCCAATTTAATTTTTATCTAGTTTGGGCGTCAGTCAGTAGTGCTGTAGGCTACAAGGGCCTAGTCCTGTGTCTGATACTTCTGGCTTACAGCACTTGTATCCCAACTGCTTTTAGCACCTAGTTAGAAAGAATAATTACTTAAAATAGAATGATACCAAATGGAACTCTGCTCCTCCCTTCCACTACTGATCAACCTGAAAAACAATTGTGGCCCTTTTAAGTACTATTCTACTTTCCCTTTTCACCCAGGAGGCTACATGAGCTTCTATCTGGTTTCTCCACCTCCTTGGATCCTTCCCACCATGGGGTAGTATCTCCACGGTTTCTTTTCATCATAATATCTTTGTTTAAGAACTAGACATCACTACCTAAGGTCTCTCTCTCATCTGTGTGCCCAATGAATTTATCTTTAAAAAGTATATTTGGGAACGTCTTTCATGCTTCTTGTTTCATGTTGCCTGACTCAAAAGGTTTTGGGATGAGTAATGTTAGCCCCAAATATATTGGAGGTGCTGCGGCCACATAGGGCTCTTCCTCTGTAAAGAGTTTTTAATGTACCCGGTGCTTTATTTCTGACCCTAACCTAGTGGCTACAAACAGAGGAGAGTGGGGAATGATTGTTGGGCTTCTCTACCAACCTCTTTCAGACTCCTCTATAGAGGGAGTTAGACCACCTGATATCTAAGGATACTTTCAAGTGTATTATTGGTTTCCTAAACCAAGTTAATACAGACTACACCATCCATTAGTAGCAATTTTCAAATATTTTTGCCTAAGGTGCCTAAGGTCTTATCTGGATCTTGGTTTTCCTAACTATAACGTGAAACTGTTGACCCAGAAGTGGGTAACCTGTAGTCCTTGGATGTGGCCTTTTGACTGAGTCCAAGTTTTGTAGAACAAATCCTTTTATTAAGGGGATTTGTTCTGTAAAGTGTAGATTCAGTCAAAGGGCCACACTTGAGGACCTAGAGGGCCACATAAGGCCTCAAGTTCCCCACCCCTGAAGAAGATGCTCTTTAAAGTCTCCTTCATCTCTAACATTCTGCTAGTCTATGATTCCAGGCATGTCTTCTACCATGCCCTCACCCAGAAATGAAAGCTGAAGGTTAAGAGGTTCATTCATTAGGACAGTGGGAAACTGAGGCATACAGAGACATTCAGTACCTTGGATCTTTGGGTCATAATTTTAGAACTGTTAGGGACCATAAAGATCAATAATCCAACCCTCTTATTTTATAGATGCAGAAAAATGAGAATCAGACAAATAAAGTGACTTGTTAATAGTAACACAGGTTAATATTCTACAGAATTGAAACTCATAAAAGGGATCAGCATGGCCCTAAGTACTGGATTTCCCCCAAATCTTCACACATATTTCAGACCATAGTAAAGGACTTTCTGATCATTCTGATGCTTCTCTCACACAATTCAAGAGTCCAGTAATCATGAGTCCCCCTAATAGGCCTGGGACATAGTGCCAGTCTCTAATCTTCCATCTCTTTCAAGTGGCCCAGAATTGCATTCTGAAGGAAGAAAAGTTGGCTGAAATGAATTTTGTCATTTTTAAATATTTGTTTCTGAGACCAAAAGAATGATCTTTTCCTCCCTACCCAAGAAGATGTAGGTACCTACCCTATTAGGATTCCAATTATCCCAAATTTCCCCCTTTTTAAATGAAGTTTTTAAACATAAAATCACAGAATTTTAGAGCTGGTAAGGGATGGAGGACTCATCTGGCACAAACTTTACAGGTGAAGACACCAAAGTTCAGATGGTCCAATGCTCTTCTGCTGCGTCCCATTATGACTTGGTTTGAAATCTTGTGGCTTTCCTGGATAGTTAAGCCTCAAGACTCAAAAGTCCAATCAAGAGTAAAGACTCCTCCCTACTTCTTTGCAGAAGTTGGTGGGGGAGAAGGGAAGAGTCCACAAGTCTGAAATAGTAAATATATTATTTGATTTTTTTCAGTGTGTCATTTTGTTTTGCTTATTTTTTCTTTCCTTTTTTCTTAAAAAAAAATCTTTGTTATAGGAGATAACTCTGTAGAACAGAAGAGGGGATACACAGGGAATTTTATCCATTTTGCTACTTAGCTCCCTCAATACATACATGTTTCCAAACTATCCTACCCTACCACTCCCTGTCCCAAGAGTAGTTTCCTCAGCACTAGCCTCATAACGTCCTGAGATTTCTACTTGTTGTTAAGTTGTTTTTCAGTCATGTCTAACCCATTTGGGACTTTCTTGACAAAGATACTGGAGTGGTTTGCCATTTCCTAGCTCATTTTACAGATGAGGAAACTGAGGTAAATAGTGACTTGCTCAGGGTCACATAGCTGGTCAGTGTCTGAGGTCAGATTTGAGCTTAGGAAGAGGAATCTGCCTGACTCCAGTCCACTTCAACACTTAGCTGCCAGAACACTCTATCCGTTGTACCACCTACTGTCCATTGGACCATAACTTTCTTGGGAGCAGGGATTTTTTATTTTTTTGCCTTTCTTTGTGCTGGGGATACAAAACAGGTGCTTAATAAATGATTACTGACTTGACGATCTTCCCCACGTCACTCCCTCCTACCCTTGCAAATATATTTGAGAACAAGTTTCATGCTGTTTCTTCAGCACTTTTTCCTAGTACAAAAATTAGCCATAATAACTCTGACCATGATGGGTGCATACAAATAGTAGTAGCACTATTTCCTGTTCCAAGTGATACAAGGGGATGATAAGGTACAGATTTGGGGGAAGAAGGGTAAGATACAGGACTATTGAGGTCTCTATCCCTGTGCCTTCCCTTGGAGGCTGCACCCAAAGCTACTCCTTAGACTGTCACTCCTCTCTGCCTCCTGGATCCCAAGTGGGGTCCCAGTAGCATGCATTTGAATATTCAGAGGTTTGATTGATTGGCATCCTCAATCAAATCATAAAAGCAAAGAATAAAGGAACTGAAAGGAACCACAGAGAAAAGCCTATTTTATCCCTTGGCCTTCTTGGGAAAGTCTAAACTATTGCAGACAATCAGTTGTTTATTCTCTTTTTTAAAAGGCAGTTCAGGTCTCCAGGCTTTCCTTGTGAAATGAAAGGATTAAACCCAATGATCCCTGAAGTGCTTTCTAGCTCTGATATTCTAAGAGCTTCCTCAGATGAGGAAGGCATTCACAGAATTTCTTGGTAGTCCACCACCATATTGAATCTCTCTGATAGTTCCAAGTATGGTATAACATATTTTTCTTCAGTCTGAACTTGATCCAATTATAGTAAACCAAGGACAAGTGTTTAAATTCCAGGAAGTACAATGAGCCTCAGTCCAGTACTGACAGGTCAAGTGAAGAAAGTGGCTGTGTTTCCCTTGAGACCTGAAGCAGGGGCCTTTGGTTGTTTAGTGAACAGGGATAATGAGTGTGTGTTTGTCCTTCGTTGCTGAAGAAGATCATGCCATTAGAGAAATAATGACATGACTTGCACTTGACTTTGTTTTGAGTGAGGGAAGGCTGTGCAGGTCACCAGCCTCACTCCTCCTCCAGAGCCATCTGAATCCAGTGATTAGATATTCATCAGGATGACTGGAGATGACCCAGGATGAGGCAATTGGGGTTAGGTGACTTGCCCAAGGTCACACAGCTAGTGAGTGTCAAGTGTCTGAGGTGAGATTTGAACTCAAGTCCTCCTGACTCCTGCACTGGTGCTCTATCCACTGCACCACCTAGCTGCCCCACAGGGATAATACAGCCAGATTAAAGAAAGGTTCAGTCTTGTCTGAAAATAATCTGGTAAAGTGGAACTGTAATTAAGGATGCAGGTTCAGATTTCAGCTCTGCCACTTACTATCTCTGTGACTTTCAGCAAGTTACTTTACCTCCTCAGGCCTCAGTTTCTTCATTTGTAAAATGAAAGGTTTGGACCAGATGCCCAATGAGTTCCCTTCCAGATCTGACATTCTATGATGCCATGATCCTTATAAGAACATTACAGAGTGAAAACCTCTGTTTCTTGGTCATCAGAATCTCCCCATGCTGTGAGAGCAAAAGCGTTAAGAGTCAAAAGATCTGGATTCTGCTGCCAAGTTAGCTACTGTCTAGCTCTTTGACCATGGGCAAATCATTTCACCTCCTGGAGCCCCAGTTTCCTCATTTGTAAAATGAAAGTTGAACTCATTGAATTCTGAGGTTCATGCTTGCTTTGATGATCTGTTTCTGATTTTCACTATATCCATAACCATAGCCAGCTATTCTACAAACATATTTCCTTGATCAGAAGTGAGAACTAGGAGGACAGATGTCGATTCATTCATTCAACATTTTTGAGCACCTATTATATGCATTATATTATATATAATAAAATAGATCATATCATATATTAAATAATTTAATATTATATAATATTAGACATTTTTACATTAAGGCACTGTGATATGAATTAGAAGCAACAAAGAATGCTGGACCTGGAGTCAGAGGTCCTAGGTATTCCAATCCCGACTCTGCCTTTTAACATCTGTATGACCTTGAGAATATCACTTAATTTCTCTGAGCCTCATTTTCCTCATCTGTAAAACACAGATGTTGGACACAATGTCTCTTAAGAACCTTTCTGGCTCTAGACTATGAACCTAAGAAGAAGACATGATTCCCACTCTCATGAAACTTTGTTGTTTGCCATTTGGTTTGCCAAATGACTTGGTTTGCCATTTCCTTCTCCAGCTCATTTTACAGATGAGGAAATTGAGGCAAACAGGGTTAAGTGACTTTCCTAGAGTCACACAGCTAATATCTGAGGCTAGGTTTGAACTCAGGAAAATGAGTCTTCTGGACTCCAGGCCTGGCGCTCTATCCACCACCTCACCTAAGTTGATAAATATCAACCTATCCTCATCCCTACTGGATACACTGGGTTAGTGATATCATAGTCGTTGACAGAGGAAAGCCAAATGGACATGTGTGCCTGAAAGCTCAGTATTAACTGCGTCCACAATATGTTAGAAGCTATAATCAATAGATACAAAGTGCTCTCTGCGAAGGACAACCCTTTATGTGAGCAGACTAGCCCTAGCCCTCTTGATGGGATTTCACCCGTTCTGAAAAACTCATCCCCAAACACCTTCCCCATCAGGTCACAGTGGTGCCTACAATTCTCTCCATTGTGGGGAAACAAGGTCATTGCCACTTTGAGTTAAGGCATTGTTTTCCAAAGATACTTGATGAAAAATGTTACCTAGGATGGTAGGCAACATTATTTATTGGACTTGGAGTCTTGAGGACCTACATTCAAATCTCACCTCAGATGCATACAAGTTGTGAGACACCAGGTAAATCATTTAACTACTGTGTATTCTTTATTTGAAAAAGGAGAGGGAAGTTGGGTTTGATGGCTTCTAAGTTCCCTCTCCTAGCTTTAAATCTATGACCATATAACCCTGTGATATCTTGGTGCCTGTTATCTATCATGTTATTTTGGTTTAACAGTTAATATATTGGCTAGCTGACCTGAGAGCCTATGATAAAAACAGGCAGGTGCATTTTGATGGAAGAGAAAAGCAGGAAAGGGTTGGAGCACAGAGCCTTGCTCAGGAAAGGCAGGCCTGGAGTGGGACTGATTCATATTTAATATTTCCTAAGTAATCATGGAATTATTGTGAGAATACTAGATGACTGGGAAAGGTGGGGATATAAAGGGCAACTGGAAACAAACTCGGTCTATCTCATCGTGCCTTTTGCCTGAAGATAGCCCAGCTACTGCACTCTAGGAATTGAGCATCTGAGGGCATGTTTACCAGATCCCTGGATGCTGAACTAAAAAATGTGAGCTTCCTCTAGACGGGAAGCTAGGCATTATATTTAATTAAAGTTGTATGGTGACTAAGACTATGGAAAACAAAGAAGGAAGGAAGGAAGGAAGGAAGGAAGGAAGGAAGGAAGGAAGGAAGGAAGGAAGGAAGGAAGGAAGGAAGACTGGGTACTGTGTCAAAAGGGAAGATATAGCAATCCAAAAGTACATTCATCCAGAAATGTTTTCTCCCTCCTGCTCTGTCTTTCCTTGGGGGAAGAGTCCTGTAGTTTTGGAGCTGCTGGAAGAAAAGTTGGAAGGTCTCCAAAGGCAGTCAGCAGGGAGACATCACTATAGCTGGGGGTCTCTCAGTGTTCCTTTTGGGCCCCTCCAGTTCAGTTACATTTCCCTTCCCAGCTTACTTTGGAACCTACCCACTTGAAATAGGAGTCCTCCAGAGCAGGGCAGCTTTGAATTGCATCCTGATCAAGAGGGGGTCTCTGCCCACTCCTTGACCTCAGAAATAGAATCCACCTGAAAGGAGAGCTGAAGCAGACAGGAAATAAAGGGATGCTCCCTGATCCCAGAATCTTGCAGGCATTGTGGTGCCTCTAAAAAGGGAAGAAGTACTGATAGAGAGGTGGGGGTTGGGAAGGGGGTAAGATTTTTCACACCTTTGATCCTGGGATCATCCTGCTCAGCTGAGTGGAATACCAAACAAGGGCGTCTCAGAGCTCACACTTCACCTCAGCCACGCAATCGACAGGAGAAGCAGCCAGCGAGACCGACAGACTGTCACTGGCAAAATGAACTGTCACCTCCCATTTTTCAGAGGCATGGCGGGATGAATTGCAGCCTTGAACCGTGTGGCCCACTGCTGATTGAGTTCCGCTGTCTTAGAACCCCAGCAAACAAGGCGAGTTCATTTCAGACTGACGTCCCACCGCTTATCAATTTAAGAGCCAGTAAAATTAACCACTTCAGAGCTGATTCTCTTCCCCAATCCCCATTCCCTGTCACTTTCCTCTTCTCCTCCTGGGATGCTGTTTTTGGAAAGGTCACCAAATAAATCTCTCTGGGCCTTACCGATATAATGTGAGGTTCAGAGAGAAGTTTTGGGGAAAAGGAGCTGTCCCAAACTGTTGTGAGCATCAAAAAATGCCTGCTGGGCCTTAATCCAATTCAACAAGTTAAGCACCTGCTAGTAGCCTAATGTTCTGTCCGGTGCTAGGCATTCAAAGGCAAAACTGTAAACAATCCCTGCCTGCAAAGAGCTTACCTTCTACTGGGAGAAAGCCACACACAGAGAAGTCAATAGAAATATATTCGAAATCAACAAAGTAATTTTGTTGGAGAGAAAGTCCTGACAGTTTGAGGGATCAGGAAGGCCTTATGGGGGAATTAGCACTCAAGCTAAGACTTGGATGGAGCCCTTTGTCCATATTAGAGGAGGTGAAAACTACATCCTGATTTTATTCCTTATTCATTTAGCAACTTCTGTTCCATGGAGAATAGATGAGATGTATAGGTGGGTATGGCAGAGGGTAGAGCTACTTCTGATGATGGTACCTGAGCATCTGATGGAGGGTCCTGAACTCAGTGGATACGTTGAAGACCCTCAAGGGAAGATGGTATTGCCATGGATAGAGCTCTGGGCCTGAAGTCAAGAAGACCTGTGTTCAGATATGGCCTCAGACACTTATTAGGTGTGGCACTGAACCCTGTTGGCCTCAGTTTCCTCAGCTGTAAAATGGTTATAATAATAGTACTTACTTTGCAGGATTGTTGTGAGGATCAAATTAAATAATATTTGCAACAATAAAAAAATGTTTCACACAGTGTCAGGGACAAAATAGGTGTCCTATAAATGCTTATTTTCATTTTTCACACTGAAGATTCAGGGAGGAAAGTGAGATATAAGCAAGAAAGACTAGGATGGCTAGTGCTAAAATGGTATCTTTATCACCATTGATTGGGTCCCCAGGCTGGGTCTGGTGCTGTCCCAAAAGAGACAAACTTCACAGAAGCACCACCTGGTCTCTTGGGGAGTTCTGTAGTTTTGCCACGGGAGAAGATCCATCTTTTTGGAGCAGAAGGAGAAAATATTCACCGCATCATTTTCTAAATATAAAGGGAAATGTCAAAATCCCACCAACATTCCAGCTCACCAAGTCCTATCCATGGTGTCCTCAGAAATCCAAAGAATCATAAGAGTTTAGAATTGGAAGAGATCTCAAAGATGTTCTAGAACAGAGGTTCTTAACCTGGGGAAGGATCCATGAACTTGACTTTTTAAAAATATATTTGGGGGCAACTAAGTGGCTCAGTGAATAGAATACTGGCCTTGGTGTTAACAATACCTGAGTTCAAATGTGACTTCAGACACTAGCTATATGATCATAGGCAAGTCACTTAATATATATGTATATATATATACACATATGTATGCATATGTATATGCATATATACACACATACATATACATGTATGTATGTAACTGTGTGTATGTATATATTTTTTATTTCAATATCATTGGTTTCCTTTGTAATCTTGTGTGCATTTTACTTTATACATTTAAGAAACATTCTGGGAAAGGGTCCGTAGGTTTCCCCACACTAACAATGGGACCCATGACACACACAAAAAGGCTAAGAACCACTGATCTAGTCCAACCTTCTCATTTTACAGATGAGGAAACTGAAGCCCAGAGGTTGTGACTTGCCCAAAGCTCTTCCTAGGATTATAGGGCTTAGAATTTAAAGGGACCTTGAAGATAATTTAATCCAGACCCCTTCATTTCACATTTTACTGAGGTCCAGAGAGGTTAAGTGTCTTTCCCACAGTAACACGCATGGTATGGGATAAATGTTTGGGGAGTTGTGGAAGTAAGTAGTATTCCTGGGATGCCAACCTGCACTGGAATCTGACTCTGGCTCTGATATTCTTTCTAATATATCCTGCTGCCTCCTGAGACTTTTGCCATTTCTTATATTGGGGGCACACCTTTGATGTCCCCTTTCTTTTCAAAGGAGAGTGATATTTTGTTTCAGCTAACACAATTGAGCTGTTCCGTAAGACACTCTCTACCACTGCTGGGGAGCCACAGAAAGGCAGCTCTGATTCCAGAAAGGGACCATCCCCTCCCTACCAGTAGCATTGGTTCCAGTAGAAAGCAGTTCGAAAAGGTTCTGGAGCACTGCTCCAGCCCAGGAAGCCTTTGTTGTCTTTCTGAGTATTTTTTGTGTGGATGATGCTCATGTCTTGACTAATGTCCACTGACAGGTCAAATGGCTCAAACTATTAGATTAGAATGTATTAACACCCCTTTAATCCTGACAGTTGGTCAGTTTGGGGTGTGCTCTTTAGGGGTTCTTGACAGATCAAAATTGTGTAGATTCACAGGTTGCCTTTTTTTAAAATAAAAAATAACTCCCATACATAACATGTAATCCAGGACAACAAAGACAGAAATAGAGGTCCTATACACATCAAAATATTTAAAGTAGCTCTTAACAATTAGTCTCAAAATACAAAAGGGTAACAATTAGAAGACATTGCACAATAAGAAACAAATGCTTGCACCATATACCACAATAAGCTCAAAATGGATACATGATCTGAATATATAATTCACACCATATAAAATTATATGGGACCCAGATTGAATACTTTTCATTGCAACAACTAGTTCTTAACCAAACAAGGAACTGAGAGATCACAAAATATGATAATTTTGATTAAATGAATTTGAAGAGCTTTTTCAAGAAAATAAATGGAACTAGGATAAGGAAGGAGAGTCTTGATTAAGGGAAAAAGCTTTATATCAAATATCTCTGATAAAGATCCAATATTCAAAATACACAAGGAATTAGAACAAGGTGGTGTAGTGCATAGAGTGCTGGGTCTGGAGTCAGGAAGACTCATTTTCCTAAGTTCAACTCTGGCCTCAGACGCTAACAGTGTGGTCCTGGACAAGTTACTTAACCCTGTTTGCCTCTGTTTCTTCATCTGTAAAATGAACTTCAGGAGGAAATGGCAAAGCACTTCCATATCTTTGCTAAGAAAACCCCAAACACTGTCACAGAGAGTCGGGCATGACTGAAGTGACTCAAAAACAACAGAAAACCAAGAGCTATGCCCCAATGAAAAAATGGTCAAGTTATATGAACAAATAATTCTCAAAAGAAGATTCACAGACTCTTAGCAACTATATGAAAGATCTCTCCAGATCACTATTAATAAGAAAAATACACATCAAAAGCAACCTTGAGGTTTCACTTTGTATCCAACACATTGGTAAATATGAAAAAAGATAGGGCTAGTTGATGTTAGACTGCAGAAGGACAGACACATTAATATATTGTTGACATAGCTGTTCAGCCATGCTAGAGAGCGATTTGGAATTATCTAAAAAAAAATGTCCACACCCCAGATTTAATTCTGAGCTCTCATACATGATATGTAATCCAGGCAGTCAAAGACAAAAAGGTCCCATATACATCAAAATATTTTAAGTAGCAACAAAACACTAGAAATAAAGTAGCTGCCTATTGGTTGGAAAACAGCTAAATAAATTGTCTCTGAGTGTGATGTAAATATAATTGTATTGTAAGTAGTGATGACTATTGAAACAATTCAAAGAAGCTTTGGGGCACTTAGGTGATGCAGTGGATAGACCATTGGGCCTAGAGTAAGGAAAATCTGTGTTCAAATCCAACCCCAGACACTAACTGTGTGACCCTGGACAAGTCACTTAAATATGTTTGCCTCAGTTTCCTCATCTGTAAAATGAGCTGGAAAATAAAATGGCAAACCAATCTAGTATTTTGCCAAGAAAACCCCAAATGGGATCACAAAGAGTTGGACTTGACTGAAAAACTGCTGACCCACAACACGAGAAAATACAAACTAATGTAGTGTTAATGTAAACCAGAAAATATTATGCACAATCATTAAAGCAACATAAATGGAGAATCAGAACAACCAAACTGAATACTATGTTAACGTCATAGCTTGGTTCAAGAAACAAGTTAAGAAAATGTGTTTCCTTTTCCTCGCTGCCAAGGTGGTGGACTGTGGGAACAGAATATTGCATATACTGTTAGGCATGGTTGATGTGTTGGTGGGTTTTGCTGAACTTTTTTTTTCTTTCTTTTAAAGTCTTTGCTATGGTCCTTCCATCCCTTCCCTGCAATGGCAGACTCTCTTCAGCAGTGACACTTTTTATGTTCCAGATGATGGGCTCACCATGCAGTACTCTTCAACTGTGGAGATGGGCTCATGTACAATGACTTCCTCATCCTCCAGGGCAATATAGACTTCACAGCAGACCAAGTAGACTTAACTTCAGCACTTTCCAAAAAGATAAACCTCAAGACCCCATTGTTTCATCCCCAATGGACATAGTCACTGAGGCTGAGATGGCCACAGCCACAGCACTGATAGGAGGTGTTGGCTTTATCCATCACAACTGCACCTCAGAATTCCAGGCCAATGAAGTACACAAAGTGAAGAAATATGAGCAGGGCTTCCTCACTGACCCTGTGGTCCTGAGCCCCAAAGATCGAGTCAGACATGTGTTTGAAGCCAAGGCAAGGCATGGCTTTTGTGGAATCCCAATCACAGACAATGGCAAGATAGGCGCTGCCTAGTAGGCATCATCTCCTCTCATGACATCGACTTTCTCAAGGAGGAGGAACATGACTGTTTCCTGGGCAAGATCATGACCAGGCAGAAGGATCTAGTGGTGGCTCCTGCAGGAGTCACACTAAAAAAAAGCCAATGAAATGGAGTAGAGTGGAGCAGTAAAGAGAATCTACCTATTGCGAATGAGGATGATGAGATAGCAGCCATCACTGCCCACACAGAACTGAAGAAGAATTGGGACTATCCCCTGGCATCCAAAGGCACCAAGAAGCAACTTTTGTATAGGGCAGCCATCAGTACCCATGAGGATGGCAAATATGGGCTTGACTTGCTGGCCCCGACCAGTGTCGATGTGGTCATGGTGGACTCTTCCCAAGGAAACTCCATTTTCCAAATTAACATGATCAAATACCTCAAGGAGAAATATAATAACCTTCAGGTTATCAGTGTCAATGTGGTAACAGCTGCACAGGGAAAAAACCTCATTGATGCTGGAGTGGATGCCCTGAGGGTTGGCATGAGCAGTAGTTCCATCTGCATCACACAGGAGGTGCTGGCATGTAGGCAGCCTTGGGCGACAGCTATATGCAAGGTTTCAGAATATGCACAGCGTTTTGGTGTCTCAGTCATTGCAGATAGTGGCATCCAAAATGTGGGTCACATTGCCAAAGCTCTTGCCCTTGGAGCTTCCACAGTGATGATGGGCTCTCTGTTAGCAGCCACCACAGAGGCCCCCAGCGAGTACTTCTTCTCTGATGGCATCCAGTTAAAGAAATGCCAGGGCGTGGGCTCCCTGGATGCCATGGACAAGAACCTAGGCAGCCAGATCTTTTACTTCGGTGAAGCAGACGAAATCAAAGTGGCTCAGGGGATGTCTGGGGCCATGCAGGACAAAGAGTCCATCCATAAGTTTATCTCCTACTTGATTGCTGACATCCAGCACTCCTGCCAAGATATCAGTGCCAAGAGTCTAACACAAGTCAGAGCCATGATGTACTCAGGGGAGCAGAAATTTGAGAAGAGGATGTCATCTGCTCAGATGGAAGAAGGTATCCATGGACTCCATTCATATGAGAAGCGGCTCTTCTGAGAAGTGGCCTTGTTTGCTTTTACTGCCTCACTTTTCCTTCTCTATGTTTTTCAATAAAAAGCTGGATATAGTGAAAAAAAATCTTTGTTACGATTGAAGATGTACAGGAGAGGAGGAGAATATAGTCTGAAATGAAGGTGTATAAAAGCAAAATATGCCAATAAAAATAAGATTTTTAAAAAAGAAAAGCTAATTGTTGAAAACAAAAATGAAATCTATTCATAATTGTGAATTAAGGATGTGTTTGAATAGATGTGTTTTGAGGAAAGAGAAAGCAGAATTAGAAAAACAGTGGGCAACTGGATAATTTCAAAGGCAATAGGAAGGTATGTTACCTCTGATTTTACTTTGTAATAGTTCCACACACCGCCCCCCTCCTTTTATTGGGTCCCTTATTGTCCAGATTCAAAGAAGTTCCCTTATCCAAAGTTGGCCTTGGTAAACATTTTCAAATCCACCAAATATAGAGACAGACTCATAGAATATGAGATCCATGCCTCAACCTCCTTTCCTAGCCTTCTCCACAGCATTCCACACCATGCTACTCCACAGTGTCCATCATCCTCACCTCCTCCATATCGGAACCTCATACTCCATCTCAAAAGCCATCTTAGGTTCTAATGGGTGAACTTTCTTGCCTGGATCTAGGCTTCTACCTCACATCCCATCAATTTCACCCTACCTCCAATTCATACAACTTCTCCTCTCATTCTCTTCTAAACTCTTTATATGCTGGATTTCTACCTCCTCACTCAGTTGAACCTGCTCCCTCCAAAGTTACCAATGACCTCTTAGCTGTCAAACCTAATGACCTTTTTTTCCTAATCTTCATCCTTCCTGCTCTCTGCAATCTTTGATGCTATCAACCATCATCTCCATTCTGGATATTCTTCTTCTCTCTTGGTTGTCCACTTACCTATCTGGCTGCTCTTTCTCAGTCTCCTTGCTTAGATACTCATTCACTTCATATGGCTATTCCTCAGTATTCTGTTTGCGGCCCTTTTCTCTGTCTACACTTTCTTGGCAACCTCATCAGCTCCCAGCAATCTGTCATTTCTATTTCTATTACTTCTAGATTTATATTTTTGGCCCCCATGTCTTTCCTGAATTCTAGTGCCCTCATAAAAGATATCCAGTTGGACATGGTCAGTAACCAGTTGGTGGCTTAGGAATAAAATCTTAAACTTAACTAAATTCCAACTGAAATCTTAAATTCCACATATATAAAACAGAATTTCAGATAGAGCACTGGAACTGGAGTCAGAAAGACAGATCCCAATCCACATCATTTACTAGCCTTGTGACCTGGGTAAGTCACTTGACTTCTCTCTACTTCAATTTTCTTATCTATAAAATCTAAATCTTATCTATAAAATAAGGGTTATAATGATATACAACAATGTTGTTAAATCAAATGAGGCAATATATGTAAAATGTGTTGCTAAAAAAAAAGGTTATTGCTATCCCTTCCCTCACTCTCCTCTCTTCCTCAATTAACTATTTCTGTTAAAGTACATCACCATCTGTTTTTACAACTTGCGAGTGGCCCTCACCTCTCCCTCCCTCCCCACATACACAGTTTCCAAGTCTCTAATTCCGCATACAGATTCTCCTCAATACAGTTTGTCCCCATTCTCCCCTCTCCTCACTTCCTGGTCCAAACTTTCATCGCTCATCACCTATACGTAGCAATAACCTCCTAATTGACCTCTTTGCCTCCAGCCTCTCTCCTCTCCAATTCCTTCTCTGACAGATTGATATTCCTAAAGCATAGGTTAGACCATGTCTTTCTCCTTGCTCAGAAAGTCCAGTGGCAATCTCTAGTACAAAATACAAATTGCCTTGTTTGGTAGTTAAAACCCCTTACTGTGTGTAACTGTATGTTACTCTCGTTCAATATTCATGCCTTGACATCAACTGTCTCCCATACCAGGAATGCTCTCTCCCTCCGTGGTTCACATTTGTGGAATCCCTAGCTTCCTTTATGGCTCTGCTCAAGTTCCAACTCCTATATGAAATCTATACTGGTGCTCCCAGGGGCAGCTAGGTGGTGCAGTGGATAGAGCACCAGTGCAGGAGTCAGGAGGACCTGAGTTCAAATTTCACCTCAGACACTTGACACTCACTAGCTGTGTGACCTTGGGCAAGTCACTTAACCCTAATTGCCTCATCCTGGGTCATCTCCAGTCATCCTGATGAATATTTGGTCACTGGATTCAGATGGCTCTGGAGGAGAAGTGAAGCTAGTGACCTGCACAGACTTCCCTCACTCAAAACAAAGTCAAGTGCAAGTTATGTCATTATTTCTCTGATGGCATGGTCTTCTTCAGCAACGAAGGATGAACACACACACACACACACACACACACACACACACACACACTCTGGTGCTCCTTATCCCCCCCCAGTTGCTATTGCCCCCCAACTTCTGAAATTACTTTGCATTTACTTTATATCTATCTTATATTTCATTATCTCAATGTGTTATCCTCCCTTCCCTACTTCCGTTCCCTGTAAAATATAAACTCATTGAAGGCAGGGATTGTTTTATTTCTGACTTTGTAACTCCAATATTTAGCACACCACCTGGCACTCAGCAGATCCCTACTCATTACTTGTTGAATAAATGAAGGCAGTGTGGTACAGTTAAAAGAGTACGAACTCTGGTGGCTGAGGACCTGGATTTAAATTTTGCCTCTGGCACCTACTTACCTATAGGACCTAAAGCAGGCCACTTGACTTTCCTGATTCATCACCTATAAAATGAGAAGCTGACACTAAATGAGCACAAGAGCTGAAGAGCAAATTAGTGAATGGGTGCCCTTGGGTAAGTCATTCACTCTCATCTGTGAAATGGGGATAATAATATCTGAATGACTTGTCTCACAGCTTGGTTGGTAGGATCAAAAGAGATAATGGATGTGAAATGCTTTGCAAATCTTAAAACAGTATATAAAATTCTATTCATTATAGGGAATGGTTCTCTGAAAAGGAGCATTGAGGAAGGAAGAAGGATACTACTAGTTGAATTATGGTACTGTAAAAAAATAAAGAAATTAATACAAGCTTATTTAAAAACATTATATAAATGGTAGATACCAGCATCTAGCAGCCCACCGTGCATATCAAGCATTTAATAAATACTTATTGAATAGTAACCAAATAATAACCAAAATGAGTGACTCATATCTTTGTATTTGTACAAATATAATGTGGTAGAGTAATCCTATGGCAGGTTGCATGAGAGGGGTGGATTTTAATATGTTAGCCTTTCAGAGTCTCTTAAATCATACCATGAGTGGTCAGTCCACAAAGCCACAGAACTGACTCTCTCTTCCATATCCGACTCAGTAAGTATAGACACCAATGTTCCTGAGACTTAGAACATGTAGGTGCATGGAGACAAGCTCTGAGGTCACGTACCCTTTCCACCCTATCTAGCAAAAATCAATCGCTAAGCATTTATTAAGCACCTATTATGTGCCAGGTTCTGGGGAATAAAACTACGAAGAATAAAATAATCCCCATTGACAGTGAGCTTACATTCTAACAAGGAAGATGGTCCCATATATATAATAAACATAAAATGTATAAGTACCAATATATGCAAAGTAGTTGAATATGAGATAGGTTGGGAGACAGATCTGGGGAGAGATGGGGGAGAAGATGAACAGACTCATCAAAGGGATGATATTATTACTGTCATTCTCCATGAAGACTTTTGGATTCCACCTTGACCCTATACCCATACTGAGACTCCTATCCAACAAAATTCCTAAGAACTCAGACTCCATTTTGTGTATCAAAAGATAAGAAAGCAAAGAAAGCTTTGAGAAAGCATAGACTAATGGACTGAATGCTTTACTTGGAGTCAGAAAGATCTGGGTGTGAATCCTGGACCTAGATACATACTAGCTATATAATCCTAGGTAAGTCTCTTCCCTTTTTTTCAACCTCAGTTTCTTCATCTGTAAAAACAATGAAATCACAGATCTAGTCTCTATCCCTATAATTATGCCCAGAGTCACACAGCTAATAAGTATCTGAGACTAGAATTGAATTCAGGACTTCCCAACTTCAGGCCCAGCGCTATCCACTGTGCCGCCTAGCTAAGAAGTCTCACAAATCATAAACAAGAGGAAGAATGATGAAAGAGATTGGGGAGGAGCACTATGTAGACTATCCTTGAGTTACCTTAAGTGTCCATTATGAGAAAGGACCATGTGCCAGATATGCTGAGATCTGTTGCTGTAGCAAGATAGGATCAGGAATGTCTCACAGGGAAACTGATGCTAACCTATAAACTCTCCAGTCTTAGCACTGGTTGTGTCCTGTTCCTGCAAGGTTGAGAAACCAAGAGGAACTAAATGAGAAATGTATTTATTTGCATTCTCAAGAGACATTCATCCCAAGCAGTCATGTGGCATGGATGCCAAATGTGTGGCTGCTTAACTCAGGGCCCTTGATTTATTCTCCTATCCTTTTTACATTAAAAGCCTATCGATGTTTATTTCATATGTCAAGTATAGTTGTTCTGTGAGAGAATAAACTGACTGAAAGTTCAATCCCCGGATTGAATCTGCTGCTAAAAAACAGTATTTGAAGCAGATAGGTGGCGTGGTGGATAGAGCGGGAGGACCTGTATTCAAATCTTACTAGCTGTGCGACCCTGGGCAAGTCATTTAACCCCTATTGCCTCAAAAAAACCCAAACAAAATAATACTAGACCTGCTCTTTCCCATGGCATGCAGGGTGAAGAAGTTGTTCATTTATGACTTGAACACCTTGCCATAAAATGGGGAAGAAGAAGGCCCTCTTTCTCCTCCCCTTAAGCTTTGTGATCCTGAGATCAGGTATGTCCTTTTCATTTCTACACACAGGTGGTGGAACCCCAGACTCTGGAGTTCCATTCAGGATTCTAGGCTGGATGTTGCTGCCAGCCTAGCAAGAAAACCTAAAGAAAACAGGGTTCTGGGATGAAAACCCAAGGGAACTTGAATTTGGAACTATATTTTATATGAATCAAATAAGTCTGTGAACCTAATCTCCTTCCCTTCTCCACGCTAAGTGGCACAGTGGATTGAGTACTGGGCTAGAGTCAGGAAGATTCGTTTTCTTGAGTCAAAATCTGACCTCAGACAATTCCTAGCTGTGGAAGCCTGGGCAAGTCACTGGGACCTACTTGCCTCAGTTTCCTCATCTGTAAAATAATCTCGTAAAGGAGATGGCAAATCACCCCAGTATCTTTGCCAAGAAAACCCCAAATGGAGTCAAAAAAGGGTCAGACACAACTGTACAATAACAACAACAAATCCCACCCCAGGTGTTGGAAGGAATGTTCATATATTTATTCTTGCTCTACCTTTCAAGTAAATATTCCTTTTAAAAGCTAAATGATAATAATTGAATAATTGAAGTAGCTAGGCATCCCAGTCATGTGGGAGCCTGTGCTACCTAGGTGGGTAAAAACAATCTGCTATTGGCATTTTAAAAGCAAGTGTATTGATATTCAATTTGACAGTTACACAATTATAAATAATGTATTTTTATTTCCTATTCCATGACAAACGAAACAGTCACCCCTAGACAAGAAGGTAAATTGTGTCCTCTGGCTAATATGAATGAAGTCCATTATCAACTGGGCAAAGACATTTCAATTTGCCTTTAAATGCCGTTTACAGATCCCTAGGATTAATAGTGAAAATAGACTTTATGAAGGCCCTGTGTTAGTAAAGTAACATTGATCTAAAGACCAGAAACCTATCAGGAAAGAAAGGAAGCCTTTCCCTGGTTTCTGTGGGAGAATATAAATGACTGGGTAATTTCAGTGACTGAGTGAAAGAAGCAATCTCCCCTCCCTGACTTCAGAGGGCACACTTCTGCATCAAAAGAGCTGCCAGGGAGAATCAGCCTGAATGTCAATGAAGATATTCTCACAGTAATAGGCTGGGATTTCAGGGGAAGGTTTAGGCTCATACCCAGTCAGGCACTCAGGATCTCTTTCATGCCCTGACTTCAAGACTAGGTTTGGACATAGGTGGAGTAGACAATAACGTTTAGATATGATTTCAAAGACACCAGAAAGGCCAAGACATCCCCCAAAATCCTCTTACTTTCTCTCACATTTATTCATGACTAAAATGTCTTGTTTGGAGTTTTATCCCTTTGACTGAAGCTTAGATCTTCAGTTGCAGTGCAAACCCACATGGGAGAAGTAATACATTCAGCTATTATCAGTTCTGTGTGTTGGTATAAATGAAGGAGCTAAGTGTTCTCATATAAGGAGATAGAATATGAAGTCACTGGGAACCTGGAATGAGGAGAGCTGCAGAGGCTATATGAGGTCATTGATGGGCTGAGGTACCCAGCAACAAGCAGGTAGTTGAGATCACAGGGACAAATCTTAAGTTTTACCCACTTCCAATTTTTTTCCTAGAGGTAATCCATGCCCTTCTCATAATTCCTGCAGATAAATGACTCAGAAGTAAAGCTACCTGGGGTTCTATTCTCAGCTCTGCTACTAATGATTAAATATGACCTTATAAAGGATCCAGTCTATTGGGTCAGGCCTGATAAAAATTACAGAATTTAGAACTAAGAGAGGCCTCAGAAATTGTCCCCTCATCTTCACAGATGTGGAAACTGAGGCAAGAAAGATAAAAAGAATCTTGTCAAAAGTCATGCAGATATTAAGTAGCTGAGCTGGATCTCGAACCCACATCTTCTGAAACCATATCAGATGTTCTTTTTATTGAACCACACTCTTTCACTGGACCTCAGTTAATTTTCAGGATAATTTTTTCTGCTTACTAAGCTTTTCCTGATGGCCAAACTGCAACTCAAGATAGCAAGTTCTTATGGGTAAAGAAGGGGGGAATATCATGAAACCTCAAACACAAGAGGAATCCTACCCAATACACAGACAGATAACTCCCCAAAGTTCTCTGAAAGCAAATGTCTTCTTTCCTTCAAGACATCAGGCAAGTTATTTCTCTCTGGGTCTATTTGCTCCTCCATAAAATGAGTGTATTGAACTAGATAATCTTGAAGTTTCTAACTGGAGTTTGAAAATTGCCTCAGACACTTTGCTTCCAGTCAAGTCCCTTAACCTGCTTGTGCCTTGGTTTCCTCATCTGTAAAAGAGGGATAACAATAGCACCTACTTAACTGGACTGTTGTGAGAAGCGAATGAAATAACATGGAAAGTGCTTTGCAAGCTTTAAATCATCATGTAAAGTCTGGTTATTATTCCAACCCTCTTTATCAATCATAGAAGAGACATAATGGGGTAGTTAATAGAAAGTTGGCCTCCAAATCAGACATGGGTTCAATTCCTACTTCTGACATATGGTGACTCTGTATCCTTTGGCAAGTCACTTAATCTCTTATTGCCCCAGACAACTCTGTGAAACTGTCAATTCCAGAGCAGTTGCCCATCTACATTGGTTTTGAAATGATTGAGGGAGGTGCTTCATCAGAAATTCACTGAATTATTGAAATCATAGGTCTAGACTTAAGAAGAAGAAAAAAAGATGGACACCTAATTGTTCTTGTGGTGTTTTGGTACATCTGATCCAAAGATAGCAGCTGGAGTAAGTTGTGGAAAAGGGGAAAAGATGGTAAGAGAACTGAGCAGGCATCAGAGTCCAATATAGCCTGGCCATCTGGTAGCCAGGAGATCAAGACAAGGATCAGTGGGTCTGTGGTTTGTTGAAGCGAAGACCATGTCGAAGGTCAGGGGCTAGGAGGTCAGGAAGATAAGGTAAAATAATCATATCTCAAAGACCAAGAGTCAGATACTCAGTCAGATACCATCATTAGGGCTATGCTTCAAACAGATCAAATAAAAAAAAAGATTCTTACAGGCAAAAATACTGATAGCAACTCTGTTTGTGGTGGAAAAGAATTGGGAACTAAGGGAAGTGACCATCCATTGGGGAATAGTTAAACAAATTATAGCTCATGAACGTAATGGAATAATAATGCCCCATAAGAAATGACAAATAGGACCGGTTCAGAGAAATCTGGGAAAACTTGTATGAACTGATGCAAAGTAAAATGAGCAGAACCAGGAGGATAGCTTATGAAATAACAACAGCAATGAAAGGAAAAACAACTTTGTAAGACTTAATAACTTTGGTTAATTATGTGACCAGCCACAGTTCCAGAGGACTAATAATGAAACACAGGGTCTGCCAGATAGGCAGATGATGAATGCAGTGTGCAAAATGATTCATGTACTTTCACAAGTAGACAGTGTGGGAATTGGTTTTGTATTTTTGACCATGCATACTTACAAAGATTTTGGAGGGGTTTTCTTCAGTTTATAGGGGGAGGAAGATGGAAGGTGGTGTAGCTATAGGAATACCCCCTCAAAAAAAGAAAAAGAAATGAAGATCATTGAGCCATTTCTTCGTAAATACCCAGAATAGAACAGAAGGATGGCCATAAGGAAACAGACAACCAGGGCATTTTAAAAGCTCCATGTCAAATTTATTATGTACTTAAATGCAAGCTGTACATAATAGATATGGCATTTTATGTACAATCTTTTTATGCTCTACTCTGTATATGAAAATGCTCATTTTATTTCATGCTTGTTAAGTTTATAATAAAATCAAATCAGAATCAAGATTAGACAATTCAACTGCCTTATATTACAGTTAAGGAAACTAAGGTAGAGAGATTCTTTTTCCAGTTCTAAGTAAAATTGTATAGAAGTCAAAGATTGTTTTCTTTCTTATTCCTTTCTGTATCCTCCTCAGCTCTTTGGTTCCCACCTCCCTGCCAATCCCTTACTCTGTTCCTTGGTGACCAGGGCCTTCTACTATGACACCATCACCCTGAGCAATACCTGACATCCTGGATCTTTCTTGGTCCTCACATTGCCATCAAAATTTATCTTTTTCATTCCTTTCATTTGCCTTCCAGATGAGGGGTTAAGTTAAATTAGCTAATCTGAAAAATCAAATCCAGTTTAAATGATAGTGATTGGTAATAGCTTTATAGATTTACACTTTAACAAAGGCTTTCAATGCCTTAACTAAAGGGAGGCAGAATGGTCTGTGAAAAGAGAATTGCCCCACTCCTCACCATTCTGTTTACTCTGCAGGCATCTTCATTAACCTCCCCAAGTCCCTCCTGCAATAATTTTGGATTTTGTTCTGGGTCCCTAAGCTCCAACAGGTAAATGTTTGCTTTATCTTTCCATAAACTAGACCTCTGCTACAGTTTCTTCATCATGTTCCTGCCTTGACCTACTCCTCTTCATCAGCATCCCTATATATGTTGTCCTAGTTTACTTTAGCACAATGCCTACCGCATAATTCTTAATTAATGCTCTATCAATCTAGCTATCCATCTATTCATCTATCTATCTATTCTAGTCATAAGATTTCAGTTATAATCCAGATTCTACATTAGCTGTGGAATCTTGGCTACTAATACCTCTCTGGGCTTCAGTTTTTCAAGGAAAAAAATCTGACTATAGATTATGGAGAGGGTCTCCAACAAAAGGCCATGGGAGTCATAGGGATCAAAGATCTAGAATGAACCTTAGAGGCCATTTAGGCCAAACTACTCATTTTACAGATGTAGACTTTTACCTACCAGCTGATTTCAAGACATCACCAAGTAGATTTCCAAGAGGGTTTCCATTGGCCCCTAGTCCTCTATCTGAAATACTAAAATTCCCAACAGGGGCAGGAGTGAAGGAAAGCTCCATTGAGACACTTTACCTCTTCCATGTCTTCTGGGACAACAAAATTAACCCAACTTTACAAAAAATAATCCTATGCTAGATAACTATAATTGTTGTGAAGAAAATGTTGAATAAACCATCCAGTTCAACATTAAGATGAGCTATAAAGGTCCTTTCAGTTCTAAAATTCTGTAAGTCTATGGGTACATGTATGAACAACATGAGGATTTTAGGGGCCGATGAGTGTCTTGGGTGAGAGGAGGCAGAGTTATAACCAGGGAACCCAGGAAAAGAAATTTAGAGGGCACTAATAGCTAAAGGAGTATTCCCATCCCAGCTCCTCCCTTTCCCAATCCCACTCTTAATAATAGGTTCATCCTGGGATCACTTTCTACCTCCAGGGCTATGCCCCTTCATTCCCTTCACTCTTGGTGTCCAGTTCTTCAGCACTGTAGAAACCTAACAGCATCCTAGGATCTCAGGGTCTCTCCCTTTCCCCCAATAGTTCCCACCACTATTGCCCACTTACTTGCTCCAGATGGCAAAAGGACTAGTTATGGCTCTGGGACTGGGATCAGCAAAGAAAGGAAAGGAAAGGAAAGGAAAGGAAAGGAAAGGAAAGGAAAGGAAAGGAAAGGAAAGGAAAGGAAAGGAAAGGAAAGGAAAGGAAAGGAAAGGAAAGGAAAGGAAAGGAAAGGAAAGGAAAGGAAAGGAAAGGAGAGGAAAGGAAAGGAAAGGAGAGGAAAGGAAAGGAAAAGAAAGGAAAAGAAAAGAAAGCAGTAATGACAATTCTACTGAGGCAAATGGTGACAAGGTCAATGCAAAGTTGAGGTCCTGTGAAGGAGATCCATCCCAGAAAGCTCATCTGGAGCATAAAATTCCAAGCAGAGATGACTCAGAATTTGTTCATCAGGGAGCAAATCAGGTCAGGATGCAACAAACAAAGGAGTCAGAAGCTAGCCAGAATGTTTTCTTAGCAGGATTGGTAAGGTCTAAGCAGGTCAGCTTTGCTTTAAATCTTACCACGTACTCCCTGATTTTCTACATCTTCCTCCCTTTCCTCCTCCTTCTGCATGGGCCGTGCCTCAGAACTGCTTACAAGTGGGTGCATCCAGGTGAGTGGAGCAGATATTTTGGGACAAAGGGACAGTTCTGACCTTCAGAATGATACGACAAAGAAGCCTACCCATTCCACTTGCCCATAAGGTATCCAGCTCTACATTTGGGAAAACTGGAATAAGAGCAGCATATAGAATGTCTAGTATAATATAGTAGAAAGATTTGTCAGAGTCAAAAGATCTGGGTTTGAATCCTAGCTTACTAGCTGCACGATTTTAGGCAAGTCCCTTCCCCTTTCTGGGTCTCAGTTTCCTTCAACTATATAATGAGGAAGTTGGATTGAATTACCTCAAAGGTCGTTTCTGTAAGCAGGATGGTTTCAGAAAAACCTGGGAAGACTTATATGAACTGATGCAAAATGAAGTGACCAGAACCAGTAGAGCATTGTACACAGTATCAGCAATATTGTACAATGATCGACTGTGAATGACTTTGCTATTCTCACCACACAATGATCTCAGACCATTCCAAAAGACTCATGACGAAAAATGCTATTCGCCTCCAGAGAAAGAGTAACTGATAGAGTCTGAATGCAGATTGAAGCATACTTTTTTTTACTTCATTTTTCTTTTTGGTCTGTATTTTCTTTCAAAATGTGACTAATGTAGAAATACGTTTTGCATGTTGCCCATGTATAACCTATAGCAAACTGCTTACGATCTCAGGGAAGGGAGAATGGCGGGACAGAAAGAATTTGGAACACAAGTTTTAAAAAAAATGTTAAAAATTGTTTTTACATGTTATTGGAAAAAATGAAATATATTTTTAAAAGTTCATTTCTGCCTCTAAGTCAGTGATTCCACTTGAAGGCCTAATGACAAGCACAATCTATCTGGTTATATGATGAAAAGAGAGGGAAAGGGCCCTGGTCCTGGTTATGTGACACAGGGAAAGTGAGAGAGGGGATGCTTGGTGGGCATGATGTCATCTTTCCCTGCTGTGGGGAAACTGTCAACTCGAGGACTGTTGTCAGTTTTGAGGGGACAGCATGCTGACACTTAGGCAAGGCATGTGTATGATTGATCCTTAAGACCCATCCTGCAATTTAGAAAAAAAAAAATCGGGTGTGCATATAAATGCCTTTCTAATTCTTGATGCTGCATGGCCCCTGGAAGGAATCTCCGAGATTAAATTAAGCTGTTAACCCTCTAGGCTCTCCTGTCGTTTATTGTTAAGGAATTAATAGGAATGTGGGAATGCAGATGGCCTGGCTGTCAACTCTAAGAGGCGATTTTTCTGATCTTTGAGGACGTTTCCAGCATCTTTCATTAAGCACTCATGTACCAATTTGTCATTTTAACTGGGCAGGAAAGAAACTCCCACTGAACTCTTTAGCTCAGGTGCTAGAAGTTAAATTTTTCAGCACAAAGCCTTGCTTAGTTACTTCCTCCTGCATGACTCACAGCGGATTGGATGATTCTGATCACTTGAGGGACAATGGGACCACGACTATTCCAGGAGGAAACCTCAAGACTAAAATTGTTATTCCATTAGGTACAGAATCACTGGAGATCTCTAGAGATCCCAAGAGGATCAGTGATGGAAAAGCAATCTAATTTTCTTCTCTTCCTCAAAACTGACAGGAACCCACTCCTTAGTATTGGGAAGTACCACCTAGAAGGGGGGAAGACAGGCTCACAGCTTAGCCACCATAGCTCATCTGGTTTAGAGTTAGAAAGGCCCTCCGCCTGGGTCATCCCATCCAGCCCCTTCATTTTACATAGGAGAAAGCGGAGTCCCAGTGATAGTAATGCATTTCCTCCAACTCCTATCAAATTGGTCAATCAGTAATCAACTTAGTTGTGCCAGGCAGCATTATAGGATCTGGGGATACAAAGTCAAAAGCAGGAAGTTTATGTTCTAATGAAGGAGTCAACACACACATTTATAAGTATATACAATGTAACCTCGGGAGAGAAGGCACCAGCATCTGGGAGGAGCAAGAAAGGTCTCGAGAAGAAAATGGTACTTGAGAGAATCTTAAAGGAAATTGAGGGATTCCAAGGGGCAGGGATGAGGAGGCAGTGCATTCTGGGCATGGGAGAAAGTATCAATCAGCATTTAAGTGTTACTATGTGCCAGGCACCATGGGGAGCACTGGGGAGTCAAAGAAAGGCAAAAGACAGTGTCTGTCCTCAAGGAGCTCACAGTCCAGTGAGGAGGATAAAATGCAAGCTACCAAGTACAAGGCTAGTATAGCCCCGTGAGAGAGGTAGTTGAGAAATCTGGTAGCTAAAGTTCCCTCCCTTTCTCTTTTGCCCTCTCCCACTAGCAATAGTATGGATGGAATTATAGGCTTGATTTAAGACAGACAGTTATGAGGGCTAACCCAAAATGGAATGAGCTGCTTTCAGAAGGATGGGCTCCTTGTCACTGGAGATCTTTAACCAGATGCTGGAAGTGGCCTTTAATCCAACTGCCTTGTTTTATAAATAAGGTAACTGAGGCCCAAAAAGTCTAAGTAATTTGCCTAAGATGGCACTGGTACTAAATTATCTGAGCTGGAATCTGATTGATGGTAATACAAGATGAACAATGACAACCCTTCTAATTCTGAAATTCTAATGATGGGATTTTCTGGGAGGCTTTGGCCATGATTTTTTAATCTTTCTGGTCCTCAGTTACTCTTGGTTGGGGAGGCAAGAAAAGTTTTGTATGCTAATGGTAATCATGAATGTAGTTGTTGTGTTCGGTTGTTTTAGTCTTGTCCGACAGTTTATGACCCAGTTTGGAGTTTTCTCAGCAAAGATCTTAGAGTGATTTGCCATTTCCTTCTCCAGCTCATTTTACAGATGAGGAACAGAAGCAAACAGGGTTAAGTGACTTGCCCAGGGTCACACAGTTAGTGAGTGTCTGAGGCTAGATTTGAGCTCAAGAAAATCAATCTTTCTGACTTCAGGCCCAGCACTCTATCCACTGAACTACCTAGTTGCCCCCCAATCACGAATAGTTGGGGCTTGCCCTACCCCTAACCAGGATAGGTTACAGTCCGCATGAAGACTTTTCTCCCTGTTTATCTCTTTAACCAGTCAATTCAACAAGTTTACATTAAGCACTTACTGTGTACAAAGCACTGGATGTTGGAGATACAAAGAGGAAATAAAACATAATAACCCTTGCTACCAGAAATTTATAACATAGTAAGACACGCAAATAATCACAGTCTGTACAATTTTGATAATCAGATGATAAGAGTTTATTAAGCATTTACTCTGTGTTAGAAATTGTGCTAAGCACTGGGGATACAAAGAAACGCAAAAATTGTCCTTGTCTTCAAGGAGCTTCTATTCTAATGGGGAAACAACAAGCGAAGAAATACCAATATATAGACGGTATACAGAATAAATAGAAAATAGAGAGGAGAAGGCACTAGCAGCTGAAGGAACCAGGAGAAGGCTCTCTCCTGCAGAGTGATTTGGAGCCCTTTTAAAAAAATTAAAATATGTTTTGTTAATCCATTTTGCCTTTATATCATATTCAGTTTTTTGAGTGAAAAAGGCAAACATTTCTTTCTCTCCAAAAGAAGTCCTCCCTTCTAATAAAAACCACTCCAATATATTTGCGGAAAGAACTTCCCCTGCCCCCTACCCCCTGCAAAAAAAAGGAGTCAGGAAGAGTGAACGTAACTGAAAATGACTCAGCAACATGATGTGTAAAGCACTGCAATAGGTACTGGGGATACAGCAACAGTATGAAAATAGCCCCTGCCTTCAAGGGGTTTATATTGTGCTGAGGGATGTAATAGATAGAGAATTACATAGAGGAGGAAAGACAAAGCACTAAACACTGTGGGAATCCGGAGGGGCTTCTCATAGGAGATAATACATGAACTGAGCCTTGAAGGAAGCTAGAAATTTGGGGAAAAGAAGGAAGGAAGGCCCAGGGGCAGACCCAGAAAACAATCCAGATGGAATGTCCAGTTTGGGAACTAGCAAGGAGGCCATTAATAGAAATTAAAAGAGAGGAGGAGAAAACGGCTGGGAGGATGGGGCAGTGCCAAAATGATCAGCTTTTCCAGGCTTCTGGGGCATTTTGGTGCTATCAGCATGGCTACTAGTTAGTGGACAGAATGAGAAGTAGACATTGTGGACCCACTGAGGGGATAAAGTTGGTGACTGAGCTTCTTGGAAGGAAGAAAGAGAAAGAGAGAGAGAGACAGAGGTTTGACACTTCAGAAGGGATTGCATGGAGTGAAAGACTTTGGAAGCTGCAGATGGACATAGAGGAAGCTGGCTCCTTAACATGTTCCAGATTTTCAACTTACCTCCCTGAAAACTTCAAAGAGAATTTCCCCTTGGGTGAGAGAAGGATTATTCTCTTAGTTAAACTGAGGCCTAATCTTGATCTCATCTAAGGAGTTTACTCATTCATGTATTTTCTCTTATATTCTAATCTGTCTAACTTCTCTGGTTTCTATTTTCTTTTTTTTGCTTTTTTGCTGAATGGGTTTGCTCACCATTCACTATTTCTGATAGTCTTTTGCATACCTTTTGCATAGAGTTTGGAGAAAAGGAGTCAAACCAATGGATGTAAGTGTGGAGCTATTTTCCCCCATAAGAGCAACCAGGAAAGTTGCTTTCTTTCTGAACTTCTAAAAATTATTCTCATATTACATCATGATTAGAATTTTTTTGAGTGAAAAAAGGCAAACATTTCTTTCTCTCCAGAATAAATCCTCCCTTCTGATAAAAAATGATTAACAAACCACCCCAATATATTTGCCAAGAAAACCTCCCCCCCAGGTCACTTTGTTGGACTATGGTTCTTCTTATTATTAGAGCTCATTCTCTATAAAATACCACCAGCGATATTTGGGGGAACAAATCTATATAATTCTAGTCCAGACAATAGAGAGAAGGGCACACACTCTCCAGGCGCTTTCCTCCCAATCCCCCAGCTAGAGTGCCAACACTAGAGTGTTGAAGGATAAACACAACTCAGGGTCATCTCCTCTCCTCAGATCATGTCTCTTCATACTGCTTGTATACTCCCTCCACCTTTTCCCCTCCCTCTTCTTTTCAGTTGTCCTTGATATATTAGCTTCCCCTATTAGAATCTAAGCTCCTTGAGGTCAGAGAATGTCATGTTTACTTCTATTTATATCCCCAGTGCTTAGCCTGGCACATAGTAAACATTTAATAAGTGCTCTATTTAAATACCCCCATTTTGCTGATGAAGAAAATTGAGACTCAGCAGCTGATTTTCCCTGGGCTCACGTAGCTCAAAAGTGGGAGAAGTATGGACTTGAAGACTGAATCTTTTTAACTCACTTTGCTTTTTCTACTACATCACATGAATTCCTACTAGGTGTTCCTGCTCGCCTGTGTGTATAATTAAAAATTCTGTTAACAATAGCTCTTTCCCCATTGACAGCTCTTTGACCTTTCCCTCTTGTCTGTTGGTAGAGGTGATGATTTCCGTATCTTCTCCCTGTCTTCCTTTCTCCCATAGGGAAGTGCAGTATTGAATCCCCCCTGAGCTCTCCTTATCATTCTGTCCTTCATTCTTAGCATGGTCTAGCTCTCTCCTTCCTTTTATCATTACTATTTCAGCCCCCTTTTTCTAAGGTCATTGCATTGACTCTGAAACCACTCACTAGCTATGCAACCCTGGGAAAACAAAACTTCTCTAAGCCTCAGTTTTCCCCAACTGCAAAATGGGTATAGCTAGAGCATTTATTAAACATTTACAATGTGCCAGACATGGTGCTAAGCACCAGGGATACAACTGCTTGATAGATGATTGTGATTGTCATAGGGTCTTTAACATAGTCCAGTAAAGTAATTTGGGGGAAGGTTTTCTCGGCAAATACATTGAAGTGGTTTGTTAATCACTTTTTATCAGAGAGGAGGATTTATTCTGGAGAGAAAAGAAATGTTTGCCTTTTTCACTCAAAAAAAAAACTGATCATGAAATAAAGACAAGATGGATTAACAAAGTCATACAGTTGGTTAATAACAAGGACTAAATCTCAGGTCTCTTGCCTCCCCACCTCTACTATTCCTGTTCTTTCTATCACAGCCTTACTGCATGGATTTTCTCATCCTTTTTCCCTCATCAATGTTTACATTTCCTGAGCCCAATCCCTTAGGCCCTTGCTCTCTCTTCAGTCATAGCTGACTAGTCTGATAAAGGGCTCTTTGCTTATGTGTCTCTAGGTACTGGTATGTTCACGTGGTTTCCCTCTCAGGTAACACAGAGGTAGCATTTTAACAGAGGACCTCCTGAAATCACCATACTTTAGCCCAGTAGAGTGTCTGGCCCTGTTGGTGGGAATTTCAGGCTCTGAAACAAGCGAGTAGGAGAGATGGTAGCAGGTTGCCTTGTGGTGTCTCTCAAAATTCATTTGCTTTGCCTGTACACAGGATGCTCCCTGAGAGCTCTGTTTTTCAGGCAAGGCTCATTAAGCACTCAGGTGGGAATGGCGCTAGGCCAGCCAGGTTTACTAAGCATTTGGGGAATCCACCTGGGAGCACAGTGACATCTGTGCCCTTTTACCAGACTCCTCCTAACCACCTGGGTGGCAGGAAAGCCTCAGGGTCCAGGGAACTTGCAAAGAGAAGCCTGGGAGGAGGAAAGAGAGAAAGGCAGATGATGGCAACAAGCCTTGTTTTCTCCCCATATGCTCATTAAGCAATCCGGGGCTGTAGCTGGCACTGGGGTGGGTGTCTTCTGGATGTTAAAAAGGTCAGCTGGCAGAAAGACAGGCTGAATTATGGTTCTAGTATACGAACCTGAGTAGGCTCTCCATTAACATTTATTAGGAATTGTCATTGCTCTAACTGAAATGGGCTCCAGATGTGGAAACCCTAGCAAGCCGAGATTTGGAGGTGAAGTTTCACAGCCTTGCACTCACTCCTCTTTCGGGCTGCAATCACTCTCCTGATTTATCGTTATTAAACACGACGAGATTTTGTAGAGGGGAAAATTGAAGAAAGCAACACACACATGGGGAACCATTGGATGAAGGTTGCCAAGAGAAACAAACCATTTTATTATTTCTGGTGGCAGTAAGGAAAAACCAAGAAGCAAATAATTGTTGCGATATTTCTCAGTGCTGCACAATTTCTTAGACTACAAAAATGGAGTGCTGAGCTCCTGAGCAAAGCTGTTCAAAGAGAAAAACGACTGTTTCTTTGTAGAGTACTGAAGAGTGAAAAAAAATAGGAGATAAAATGTGAGCGATCTGAATGACAGAAAATAATGCCAGCCCTTTATGTAGCCATGATCTCCCCCACTAAAGCATTCACATCTCCACAGATTTCTAGGGCAACCATGTACCAGGATGCTAGGCTGTCATTATCCACCAATATCTAGGAAGTGCCTACTGTGTGACCATCATTGGACTGGGTTCTATAGACACAGGTTTCTTTTTTTCCTTTTCCCCTCACTCCCCATCCTCCACCACCAGAGGACAAAAAGGAAAAGTTAGTCATTGACTGTTGATTTGGAACTGGATATCTTCAGATGTCAGCCAGTCCAAACCCCTCCTTTGGAAGATGAAGAAATAGACCCAGACAGGTTACTCAAGGTCAAAAAAAGGGGAATGGCCGAGCTAGGTTTCAAATTTGGTTCCTCTGAGTCCAAATCTAATGTTTCTTCTATTGCTCCACCCAGATTTGCACATGTCCCATTGTTCTCCACTCTGGGTATGTCATTCTGGACCCAATCCTTATTAATGTAGTACAGTTTCTGGGTTCACTCTCCCAACCTCACCTGTATTGACAGGTTGAATCCCCAGAGAGGAGCTACTATGTCTCCCACTTCTTGATCCAAGGCTCTAGGTTAACTTTGAGGGGCTGTTCCTTAACATTACCATTCATGCGCCTCCATCTTATGTGCTTCTCCAAAATCAATCAACCAGTTAACATCTCCCTCATATCAATTAGTCAAATAATATTAATTAATTTTTATAAAGGAATATTAACTCAGATGGGGCAACTAGGTGGTGCAGTGGATAGAGTGCCAGGGCTGGAGTTAGGATGACCTGAGTTCACATCTGGCCTCAGATACTTCCTAGAGGTGTGATCTTGAGCAAGTCACTTAGCCCCGTTTGCCTCAGTTTCCTCAGCTATAAAATGAGATAGGGAAGGAAATGGCAAACCACTTCAGAATCTTTGCCCAGAAAACTCCAAACAGAGTCACAAGGAGTCAGACAGGACTGAAAAAAACAACTGAATAACAACAAATTTATTCAGAAGGTATAGCAAGGACCAAACTCCAGAAGCAGGAAGTATAGTCTCTTCTCTACACACCCATTTGGTTCCTGGGGAAAAGAGATTAATATTTAAAGCGATTACTACAAAACATCCCTGCCAACTTGGAGGAAGAGGAGGGATTTTACTCAACCCTAGGTGTCCTTTTTCTTCAACGAGTGCATCTGTGGGTATGGCATGGGCTATGGACATATGGGTCTTTTGCATATCTAGTCTGGCTCCTTGTTGGCCTAGGTCAAATAGGTCTCTCAGCTGCTTTAAGGTTTCTTCACTGGAGTTGGCTATCATAGCTACCAGAAGCCTCTGATACTGATTCTAATTTCTGAGTATACCTTTCAATGCACCTCCCTACTGGTTTTTTCAGGAAGGTCATCATTTCATAATTGTCCTATTCTGTCTCTGGGTACTCATTCACCTAAGATTAAAAAAGAATAAGGAATAAGAGACAAAATAAACAGAAGTGTTGTGCATTCATGAACATATGAAAAAGACTTTTCATTACCAAGAAGTAATGACTGGCAGGAAACAGGATACCTGGGCCTGCTCTGAAGTCAGAAGGGAAAAGCCCCCTCCATTACACATTTCTGGACTCAAGTTCACCAAGACTGTATGTGGATTGAAATAAAGGCTCTAAAGTCTGCATTCTCGTTGACCAGTGCCCCCACTACACTAACAAGTTGGCTTTGAAAGAGTCATCATTTCTCATTTGGGAAACTGGGAATGGAATAAGGGGATATGGATAAGGTATATTGAAAACTTGCAGAGATGAGTCTAAACTCCTATTACTATTCTTATAGGAGCTGACAATTTACAAGGCACTTTGTGCTGACCAGGCAGGCTCTGGCCAGTATAAAAATAAAATCAGAGCCATCTGTGCCCTCAAGGAGCCTAAAATACAATGGAGGGCTTAAAACTGGGATGTATTATAACATAAGAAAAATTAGAATATGATGAGTGGAGAAGGCAGAGAACCATAGAAAATGGTTGAGAAAACTGGAGAAGGGAAGAAATTACTTCCAGAAGTTTGGGGATGTGAGTAGAAATAAGGAAAGGTTCATGGACGAGAGGATACCTTGAAGGATGGTTTCTTGAATTTGTTGTTGAATTGAGACCTTCCTGTCTTTGTCTTTTCATGTTCTTTTCTGAGAGAGAACTGATTGTTCAATACCAGCCTTCCAAACCCTATCTCAATTGACTTGGATACATGCCTCCTATTTCCTAGTCTCTAGCCACTCAAATGTCCTTGTCCAGAAAGTGGGTGATATGACCTACAGGTAGCTCTGACTCATCCTCTCTCCCCAGCATCCTCTTTCCCTTGTTCCATAAGAACCCATGGAAACAGCCTCCAAGAATCATCTCCCCACAGCCCCCTCCTCCCTTCTCCCTGGTAGCATAAACTCAGGCTGGTCTTTTTTAATTCAGCATTCAGGGTTCGTGAACTATTCCCTGGGCTGCCCCTACAAAGGGGGCTTGCCTTAGTAACTGGGGATGGAGCAGAGGCCTCCATTATGGCCTGAGCCCATCAATAACCACTCTGTGACAGGGCTGAAAGGTACACAAATGGAGTGGCCTTTGGGCTGTCATTCCAGCCACGGAACAATTCTGACCAGGGTGAGGACGGGGGGGCCTTCTCACTGGTCTCTGCTGTCCTGGGCATTTCATTCCTTATGGGCACCATAAAGACCTAGCTTTCCCCCAACAACCCTGAAGAAGAGGGGGTTGAGGAGGGAGAAGGGATGGAGTGGGGGAAGATTGGTGAGGAGATGAGGAGTCCTCTTTAGGTCAGTGAAGTCTGCCCTTCTCAGGCTTGCTCCTGTCTGGGTTGAGAGGTGGGGGTAGTGGGAGGGGTATAATTGCTGTGGGAGCTGCAGTCTTTCCTCTTTCTTGCTGAGTGGGGAGAGGCTGGGAGGCCAAAGGTAATGGAATTCTGGTTTGTTGCTAGCCAACTGGACTGCATAGGAGTTTTGGGGGGAGGGAAAGGAGGAAAGAGGGAACCAAAGATTCTTTTGTGTCCTTTGGGGACACCCATCTGGGGCTTGTTGGGGAAATGTGGAGTTGGGAACTGTCAGAGGAAACCCCACAGAGAATTCTAGGAATGATCATGAGATCCAGCCCATGCTGGAAGGGACCTTTGGGAGAGACCATCTATTGCAGTAGTTCTCAAACTTTTAGTCTCAGATCCCCTTTCAACTCTCAAAAATTATTGAGGACCTCCCAAAGAGCTTTTGTTTGTGTAGGTTTCATTATACTGAGTTAGAAAGTAAAACATCTTAGTATTATTATGAATAGAGTTTTGACTTCACAGATGCCCTGAAAAGGTCTCCAGACCCACACTTTGAAAAGTGTTGATCTAGTCCAACATGCTCATTTTACCGATGAGGTAAGTGAGGCCCGGACTGAAGAAATTATTTGTCCAAGGTTACATAATAGCAGGATGGGGATTCAGACTCAGGTCTTCTGACCCCAAGTTTAGTGTTCTTGAAAGGGCCCATTCAACCCAGCAGAGCTCATCTGCAGGCACGTATCTGAAACAAAATATATTGGAGTAGTTCCTGCCACATCCTCCAGTCTTTTCCTGACTTTTCTACCCACAAGCTGTATGACCTTGGGTGAGGTTTCAGTCACTATCTCTGGCCAGAGTGAGGAGGGATTAGAAGGAGATGATCCTTGGACATTGGATGTGATTTGTGGAATTGGATATTTAGAGAGAAGATCAATTTGCTGAGCCAGATGTTATAAATAAGTCAGATAGAAAGTACAAAGAAACATGCATGACATTTAACTGGACAGGCTAAACATAGGGAGCTTTTCTTCTCCAGCTCCCTGGGGCAAGGGTTAGGGTGAATTCATTTATCCAGTCTTTGCTCTTGACCATCTGGCTCCAGCTACCTTTCTAGGATTAACGTTTTGACTCCCATTCAGGTACTTTATATTCTAACTCTACATCCTATATTCCATAGTATGATGGTATTTTAATTTAGCACTCCATCTCCTTCATTCCTTTTCTTCGACTGTATCCCAGGCCTGAAATGAACTCCCTTCTGACTCTGAGGGTTCCTAGCCACCTTCAAGGCTCAGCTCATTTTCTATCTATAGAAAGCCTTTTCTGAGATCTTTATTATTAGTGCTCTCTTCCACCTCCTCAAATTAAATTGTGCATACTTATCTATTTTCTCTTGCATATTCCCAGGAGAATGTAAGCTCACCAAGGAGAGGAATTCTCACATCATTTTTGTACATCCAGCAGTAGACAACATCCTTGTAACATTGTCGGAATGGATCAATTAAATAGCATTTACTAAGCGCCTCACTGTACTAAGAACTTTACAAATATCTCATTCGATTCTCACAACAACCCTGGGACACAAGTGTTAATGCTATCTCCACTTTAAAGATGGGGAAACTGAGGCGAACAGAGGTTAACAGATTTGTCGAAGGTTCCTTCAATTTCTTCATCTATGACACCTGTAGAACAAATTTAAGTTCTTTGAAGGCAAGGACTGATTTGTTTGTTTATATCTCCAGAGTCTCCCAGAGTGATTTACACATAGTAGATGCTTGAGAAGTCCAGTCGACAAACCAGCATTAATTTTAAGGTTTGCTGTGTGCCAAAGGAAGCTAAAAAAGAGAAGAAGAGGTGGTACCAGTAAGGTGAAGGAGTTTAGAGAGTCAGAAGTGGGGCCAGAGAGGAATGAGGTGGTGAACATAGCTGGCCTGGATGCCTTCATTAAAATAGAGGTTCCAGGAGAAAATGACTAATCAGAGGAAAGGATCTGGTAGGGGGTCAGAGGGAGGGACCTTCCAGGATAAGAGAATTTCAGGGGTGGAAACATTTTCTAGGGTGAGAAGATTGCTGGAGCATGGTGAGCCTGGCACATAGTAGGAGCTTAATAAATGTTTATAGGAATAGAGGCAGCTTCCAGGGTGAGAAGACTTCTAGGAAATCGTGGGGAAAGAAATCCAGAGATTTGAGAGGGGACAGGGCAAAAAGAAATACTGATTTTTGGATTGGAACCTATGAAATCAGCATATCCTCAGCATTTATTCACAGCCTCTTCTGAAAGTTACAATAACTTGGAGTTTTCATCCACTAGGTGCTTTGCAATCATTAGAGCTCAAATACTATAACCTTTGCCCCTGGAGTAGAACTCCTAAAAGCTGACGACTGTGCTGCTTTCTTCAGAACTCTCCACGAGCAGTGGCATTGTATCCTTGCTTTTGTCTCCTAACCCTCCTCTAGCTCCCAGCACAGCGCTCTGGCCCTGGTGGGAGATGAGAAATAATAATAGCTGACATTTGTAAAGAGCTCTCACGGTATGTGTCCCACCTCTGACATCACCTGGCTGCATAAATCTGGGCAAGTCACTTCAGTCTCAGCGTTCTAGGTGACTCTCTAAGACTATAAGCTGCAGAGAAGAAGCCAACTTGCATTGATAAAGGGAGATTTATCATCTAGTAAGTCCCAAACTGCATCCTGGGCCATCTCCAGTCACCCTGATCTATATCTGACCACTGGACCCAGATGGCTTCGGAGGAGATAGTGAGGCTGGTGACTTTGCACAGCCCTGCCTCACTTAAATCCAATTCACTTGCATGTCAGGGCATCACCTCCCTGATGTCAATCAATGAAGGACAAGCAGAAATAAAACCATCTAGGAGTTCCTTGTAGTAAAGAAATCACAGGTCCCTTTATCAAAGTGATCCCTTTATAATTTGTAAAATATTTTATATACAGTATCTCATTTAATCCTCTCAGAACCCAGAGGGTAAATGCTACAGGCATTACTAACCCTAGGCCCTCTGACCCTAAATCTAGTGCTATCCCCACTACTATCCCCACTACAGCATGCTCTCTCTTGCCTTATCACCTTATAGATAAGGAAATTGAAGCTAAGAGAGGTTAAGCAATTTGCCTAGTTCATAAAACTAACAAGTATCTGGAGACATCAAACCCATCTTCCTCACTCCAGGCATATCACGCTGCTGCCTCTCCCAGCATGTAGTGCTACTAGCTGACATAACAAGGCAATACAAAAGTCCTTGTCTGAGGCAGGTCTATGCCTTTTATAAATAGTACAGATGCTAGAAGATTCAAAATAATCTCCATTTGTATGTTATGCATTGGTGGGGAGGAGAAACATTAGCCTGAACTAGTCATCGAGAGATGTTTTAGTCACCACATATCAAGGGATTGGAGCAAAGTCCAGCATATGACTCTGAAGAGCTGAAACTCAGTAGCTAACAGCAGTAGAGCAGTGGAATAGTACTAGGTTTGGAGTTAGAGGTTGTGGTTATCGTTTAATCATTTTTTCAGTTGTGCCCAACTCTTTAGGGCCCCTGTTTGGGGTTTTCTTTGACAAAGATATTGGAGTGGTTTGCCATTTCCTTCTCCAGCTCATTTTTACAGATGAGGAAACTGAAGCAAACAGGGTCAAGTGACTTTTCCAGGGTCACGCAGCCAGTAAGTGTTTGAGATCAGATTTGAACTCAGGAAGGAGTCTCCCTGATTCCAGGCCCAGTGCTTTACCCACTGTGCCACTTACTTATGTCACTAATTATGTCCTTTGATCTTGGGCAAGTCACTGGATCTTTGTTTTCACACCTATAAAATAAGAGATTTGGATTGGATGATCTCTAAGGTCCCTTACAACTCTAAATCTAGGATTCTGCATTTCCTTTAGAATGTTTGCCCAAATATGATTAGAGCATTTGTATCAATGGGAGACTGGTTATTAATTCACAGTCCGATCAAACACCAGTATGGCCTTAAAGGGAGTCTGCTGTTGTCTTAGGGATAATGATGGGAAGTCTTCCTGGAGAGCAAAAAGGAGAAGTCACTTTCTTCTACTTCATCTAAAAAAGCAACTATTCTTCCTCCCCAATCTGAATCCTCATCACTGCCTGAACTTGTACCCCAAAAAGTGCCTCCCAAGGAAGGTTATAAAGTCCATGCAGATACCTTACTGTAAATAGCCAAAAGTTAACATTTATCCAGAATTTTAAAATTTGTGATGTAATTTACAAATACTATCTCATTTCATCCTCACAACAACCCTAGGAGGCTGGTGCTGTTAACCCCTTTTACATATGAAGAAACTGAGGCAAACAGCTGTTCAGTGACTTGCCCAGATGCACACAGCTATGATCTGTCTGTAGTCCAATTTGAATTCAGGTCTTCCTTTCTCAAGTCTAGCATCATATCCACTGTTACATCTAACAGTGGTACCACTGTACCACGCTGTACCAGTGAATACCTCACTGCCTCGCTTTTAGATTTTCATTATACTTGCTGTATTTCCTGTAGGTATATGTTCGGACAAATATGTCTGTCTCTTTTAGATTCTAAGGTCCCAACAGGCAGAGACTGAGCCAATGCCTTAATCTTTGCATATCATCCAAAAGTGTCATGTGCAGTAAGGCTCTTAGGAAAAAGGCTCTTTAAGGATCAGTGATGGAGTTCATAGATTTAGGCCATTTTGGAAATAAAATAAAAATGGCCATTTGGCCATTTTGCAAATAAGGAAACTGAGGCCCAGAGAGGTTAAGCAATTTGCCCAAGGTGTCACAGGGAACAATAAGGCCAAGACTGTAACTTGGATGCTTTTGGTACTTGGTAATGTCTACAATCCCTTTCAGCTCCAAATCCCATTAACCAGATGTGAAGGGAATTATTTCCAGTTCAAAAACGTAAAATGAATGAGATGAATGCAGTCTAACAACATAATGGGAAAGATATTAAGTTTTGTTCTCTTGCTTCTGACCTTTACTTACCATGTCAACTTGCCCAATGAACCTGGCTGCTTGGACGTTCAACCAAGCCTTTGATCTGAGTGTTCTTGGCAGGGCGTGGATGTAGCTCCTGTATTCGATGCTGAACCAGAGTAACTAGGACAACTAGCTTCTCCCCTTGGATGGTATAAAGGTGTAATTCCTAGTCTAATGGGGAAGATAGGATATGTAAACAAGGGATAAGATACAGAGAACAAAGGGAGACCGTGTGGAAGGGTATGAAGAGTAATAGATTAGGAGTCAATTCCAGTTCTAACTGGGTGATGGTGGAAAGGTCTTTTCACTTCTCTGGCTTCCAGTTTCCTCATCCATAGAATGAGAAGGTCAGATAAGGCGATTTATGTCACATAACTTATGTTACACAAGATTTATATAAAATCTTATGATTCTCACTGGAAATAAAAGGGTGTAAGCTACGTATATAATCCATGAGGCATAACTCCTTAAATGATGGAGGGCTTTTCCTCCATTAAGAGTGGAATAGGCAAAGTGAAGGGAAATCCAAAACCCAAAAGGCTGGAGAAGAGAAAAAGGAGTATCTGGAGGATATGGAAAAAAGAAAGCAGGTCTCCCAACTTTGAAGGAACAGAAAACAGAGCTGGACGGGTGGACGTCGGTGATATTATTCTGATTCTCTGAAGTTCTAGTTTCCCAAAGTTCTGGTTTTCCCAACTCTTCCTCCAGTGGAATCCAATCATGACTCTTTGTGGGACTTCAAGCAGGTGACATAACCTCTCCAAGCCTCACTTCCTTCATCTATAATTGGAGACATTATTTGCCTACATTCCCAGACATAGACCCAGAGAGGTAGGGTGAACTTTTTTCACTTCAAATACTGTTTCATGAATAGCATTTGAACTCTCTGTTCAAGGTGTTAATTCTCACCATGGCAAATATGTCTGTCAGCTGTGAGCATCACCAGGATGATACCACATTGATCTTAGAATTCTTATATTTGAGATGGCCTTGGGGGTTGACCTCTGGACAGAATCTGGTATAGCTGTGCAGCCTCTACACAGAACTGCATGCATCCAGGCGCAGGAACTAGAAGGAACTGAAGAAAGATTAAACCTCAGTGAGAGAGATGAAAGGGATTTAGGTCCTCACTGAAGAAGGAAGAAGAGATAAAGATGTTCAGCTTCACTTGAACCTGAAGAGTGATTCATAGACCACACAATCTGTGGAGAACATCATTACAGTTAAAGTAACTTGTAAAGCTGGAAATGTGCATTCTCAGAATTGTTAGCTTTCTGACTCATGCTCAGAAAAGAAAATAAAAAGGTGCAAAAAAGTATCCAGGAAACAGTGGTCCAGAAATCCTCCTCTCAAGCAAGCATAGGCCACTGGCCACATGCTACTTCTACAGGATGCCATGTTTTTTGCTCCTGGTTAGGTCTTGGAGGAACAACTCTTGCCCCAAATTCTAATTTTCCAAAGGAAGCCCTAAGTAGAGGCAGAATGAGCTATAGGGATTTTGTGAGGACTTAGCACATAGTCAGCACTATAAAAATGCTTATTCCCTTCTCTTTCCTTTTCTCCAAGGTGTATCAAAAACATCACATCAGAGGCTGGGGGCCAAGAGTAACATTGTCCCTCATACTGTCTACTTCACAGGATTGATGCAAGGAAAGCCTTCTGTAAATCTTAGAATGCTACTCAATTAGGAGCTAATTATCTAATGATTGATGCCACCTCCTCCAGGGTCCTAGGTAATACTTGCTCTTAGCAGCCACTCCTTTCTACCTTCCCCTTGGGAGCATCAACACACCCGTGTTTGGCTAGAGGCAGGTGGCCCTGACAGCTCAGCTCATCATGGGGGAAACTGGAGAAGGAGTATCTAGAGGAGACAAGGAAATCCATCACGGTGAATAAGCCGACAGGTGCACGCACCTGTTTCCTGCTGGAGGTGGCTGCCCACTTGGGGTTAGGGGGGATGGGCTGGTTCAGGGGACCTTGCCTCACCAGAGAAGCTTAGGGATGGGATGGCAGAAATATGTGAAGAGGAAAAGAAAAAATACAACCAAGATCAGATGACTCTAATTATACGGCTTTAAATCACTTTGGAGAACATTGGCTCAAACATCTAAGTGGTGGAGGATGGATTTTTTTTTTTTGCCCTTCCTCCAGCTAATTTCCATTGATTTATGTGACTTGAAAGCATTTATTTTTTGCTCAGAGGCTGCCTGGCTCTCACTAGGGAGGCTGGAAGACTCCCCTAAACTGCTCTTAATGCTCAGGGGAGGGCAGGAAGCAGAGGTAGGTTGGGAGCTAGGCCTAGCTTTCTCGCTTGGTTAGAGTCACAGACCAAGAACTAGCAGGGGCACTGAGGGGAACCCCTGGCTCCCAGCCAGCAGCCTCCCCTCTCCTTTCTCTCCCCCCATCCCCCACTCTCCAGAGCCCTCTGGTCACAGCTCCTTGAATTTAACACCCCAAGCATCTCGGTAGGCTGGTTTTTATGGACTCTGCTGTAATATTTGGTGAGTTGTGAGATGAGGTGGGAACATTTAGAATGGGGACTTCCCTTCTGGTCCCTCACTGTGGGTAACAAACTGAAGCCCATCTCTCCTGGTCTCTTTTCCTCCTCCCCTCCGTACCAATAAACTCTGCCTTTGGGTAGTTTTGAGGTGTATCTTCCTTTCTCATCATCCCTATGATGGCAATGAAGAATTAGACCAGAAGTCAGGGGATCTGAGTTCAAATATGGTCTCAGATTCTTAGTAGGTGTGTGACTTCACCTCTCTGTGCCTCAGCTTCCTCTTCTGTCAAATGGGAGTAATAATAGCGTTTGTATCCCAGGACTCCATCATGCTTTGATGCTCGGGCATGGGTTAGACTAGATGACCTCTGAGTTTCCTTCCAGTTTCGAGATTCTGTGATTTAATTGCTGGAGTTCTTCAAGGCCTAAGTCCTAGTTTCAGAATTCCAGACTTCAAGCTGGAAAGAATCTCAGAGAACCTCTTAAGTAGGTCTAGGATGATGTCATTTTACAAATGAGGAAACTAAGGCCAAGAGAGGTTAAGATCCTAGAATGGTCACAGAATCCTAAAGGGACCCCAGAGGTCATCTAGTCCAACCTTTCCCTGAGCAAGAAATACCTGGATCTGATTTCAGTTGAACCAATCAACCCCATTGGGCTATCATCAGGGACATACTTATAAAGCCAATAATATATGGAAGACAAAAATATATAGAAGACATTTCTTTCTTCTTAAACGCCTTACTTCCTATCTGAATATGAATCTGCAATGAATTCATTGCTAGTCCTTAAAAAAAACTATTGGGGGAAGTAGGGTTTGAAATAATTATTTTATTGGTAAATGGGGCAGGTAAGTGGCACAGTAGTGAGAGCACTGAGACTGGAGTCAGGAAAAACCAAGTTTGAATTGAGCCACAGACACTTTCTGTACCTCTGACTCTGGATGAGCCACTTCTGTATGCCTTAGTATCTTCAACTGTAAAATGGGGATAATAATACCTACCTTGCAGGGTTATTGTGAAGATCAAATGAAATGATATTTGTAGAAAGTGCTTAGCTCATAGTAGGTGCTTTATCAATGTTTCTTCCCTTGGAATCAGAACAATGTATACATTATCAAACTTCACATGTGTTGATTGGTTATAATCAACTGCTTTATATCCTCTTTCAAAAAATTGCTTGTTACAAGGAATCGTTGGGAAGTTTAGAAAATTTATTTTTAGCAAACATATATTACTAAAATATAAATTATAGTACTGTTATAAGTAATAAGTTACAGTCTAACAATAATGTACCATAACATAATACAATATAATGGTATAACATAAAATAATATTTCTAACACATGAATTTATACTTAGAAATTAAGGTGATATTGAAAACAAAGCATGTCAATCAAACTTTTAGAATGTATGTTTAAAGGTTTCACAAAAGCCGATAAAAAAATAATCTAGCCAAAATTACATGGATACAACACAAGAATTTCCTCAACAGCAGAGATGTGTAATTGTCCAGTGTTGGCATCCCTGTCCAGATTCGTTTAGACTCTGCCTGCACCCATACACTCATATGAATTCTCCTTCTCCAAAATCACCACTCCTTGTATTAGATGTCAAGTTCTAGCATGAACTCTGGTCCCAATGGAACCAGAATACAGCTTCTTCTGGCCTCCTCTTCCTTCTTCCCTCCCAATAATCCAAGGAAGGGAATGTTTTCTTCCTCACCAGGGATTTTCCTTGATAGAAAAGACAGAGGGAGCCTCAGAGCCACAATCTCAGAGCAAATTAGCCTAGGAGCAGCTACCATCCTTAGCAATCTAACCACCTGAAACCAGTCTCCCAATGCTTTCTTGCCCACTACAAACAGGCACAGATTAAGAGCATCCCTCTGAGAGTACCCCCCAAAAACCCCACAAAGGTGGGACATGTCTCTTTTATGCCAGTGCCTAAGGCTTTTGTGACTTCCAGAATATATTATAGGCATATCCCAGGACAAACCAGTTGTGTGACAAACACCAACATAGGAAATGCTTTCATTAGCTTAAGAGCTGCTAGACCAGAGTTATTTTGTGGTGGGATTTTTTGTTTGTGAGGTTTTTATAATGGCAAGAAGGAATAATACTCCCTTATATCTGTATAATACATTGTTTTCAAAATGCTTTCATACTCATTATCCCATCTGGTCATCCCAACAGTTGTGAGGTGGACAATTCAAGTCAATTCAATAATCGCAAAGCATCTACTATGTGCCTGGAATCCCTTGCCTGGAATGCTCTCCTTCATCTCTCTCTTAGTTTCCCTGACTTGCTTTAAGACTCAGCGAAAAAAAAAAAAAAGACTCAGTTCAAATTCTATCTTTGGCAAGAGGCCTTTCTGGGTCCTCCTTCTACTTCAGGTACTTTCCTTCTGACCTGGCTTCCCATTTCCCCCTCTATATCTTGCATGTCCATAGTAGTTTACATGCTGTCCTCCCCATTAGATTATGAGCTCCTTGAGGGCACTCGCACATTAGGTATTCGGAGGCCTGGGTTGTATTCTTGGTTTTGATAGGAGAGAAGAAGAAAAGAAAGAAATGGAGAGGAAGAAAGAGACATTAGTTGTGTTAGGGCTTACTACCTTTTCCAAGCACCCCTTCTCTAGGAGCCTAGAGTTTAGAATGAAACTTAGTTAGTCCCATTGATATAGGTTAAATTATCACTTAATCCTCAAATTCTGATTTGTAAGCTCTGGACCAGCATGAGCCTTGACCATGAACCAATGAATATGCCTGTGAATCCTTCCACTCACCATGATGAAGATATAAGTGGGTATAGACTCAGATCCCAAGTAGTATAGATGCACTGCTCCTCCCACCAACCTCAATGTCCCCCATGTTAACTCTGTGGTGTGCCTTCACCACCATTTTAGACAACACACTAGCCCCGTTGACACTATTTGACTCCCTTAAATACCCTGAAAGACTTGTCAGTACAATATATTTCTAATCCATAAAACAGTTTCTCCACAATCCCTAATTTCATTCTAATGGAACCTTCCAAGAGACACCATGAAAAACACAAACTATGTCTTTTTCTGCCTACAGGCCCTGAAGCATCTCATTTTCTCTACTAAACTGACAATCTGTATGACTGGTTAGAGAAGTTAATCCACTTGTCTGAACCTCAGTTTCCTTATATTTTAAATGGGAAAATAACCTTTCCTCCACCTTTGCTCCAGTGATCCACTGGATCTGGACTACTCTTTCTCCTCATCTTTGACTCTTGGAATCCCTAGTTCCATTCTGGGTTCGGTTGAAATGTCACCTCCTACATGAAACCTTTCTTGATTTACTCAATTATTATCACCCTTCTGCCCTCTCCCCCAAATGACTTTGTATGTATTTTGAGTTTACTTATCTATGAACTTGTTGCTCCCCCCACCTCCAGTAGAGTGGAAGCCCCTTGAGGACAGAGATGGATTAGTTTTATTCTTTGTATCCTTAGATCCTAACAGTCCCTGGAACATAGTAGGTACTTCATAAATTACTGTCAAATTATCAACTCACAACAATTATGTGAAAGTCAAATAGAATGAGTATCAAAGAACTTTAAAAACTAATATGTTATATGCATATAAGGTATTATTATTGTTAATCATTATTAGGGAAGACTAGATATGCAGGGACATGAGAAAACTCCCCAAGAGTTACTGAGGGCCTAGGAAAGAACCTCCATATTTGCCTTTCTCCAGAGTAGAGATCATGTGAAAAGAAGTGAGAGAGACATAGAAAACTGAGGATATTATATAGCAAGTATTCCTGTATCCTGGCCTGACATTCTAAAGAATGTTCCTGGCTGACTTTGGTGAGTTTATCCCATGCTGTTGAAGGGTACAGGAAGTATAATGGTGCCAAAGCTGGTATGCTATGATGGTCTTCTTTCATACTGCTCAGCTTCTCAGCATCTCTAAGATACCAAGAGATTCCTTTCCAAGCAGAGCTGTGACTCTGTCCTCAAGAGAAAGAATTTCTGGGAATCTGTCCTGGGTAATTGAGCTAAAAGTAGGACCAGATTCCTTAACTCCATCTCCATGACCTCCAGCCTCAGACACCTGGGAGACCTTACCTGTGGCCATGATCCCTGTAGGACACTGACCACCAGAAGATAAGTTAGGAGTAAGCATGCCCTTGAGACCTGTCAAATAATTCATTTCACTTTCAAGAATGAAATGAGGGCAGTGCTTTTCTGGCTGTCTCTGTCCAGTGAGAGCTATCCCTTTTCTCCCTTTCCATCCCTGCCCAGTCAGGAAGGCCTGCAGCTGTTCTAAGCACTGCCTGCCTGCATCTGTCCTGAGCTGGGAGATGTATTAATCAATTTGATGAGGATGTTAAAGCTTTCTCTTTGCACCTAATTATGGACTGATTTATAGGCCTGGCCTTGGGTTTCATGAAGCTCTCTGTGTGGCAGGGACAGACGTGGCACAGGCCCCAACCCCTCCATCTCTACTGACAGGCTGTCAGTTTCTCTGTCTGTCTCTGGGTCTCTGTCATCTGTCTGTCTCACTTTCCCCTCTCCCTCCCCTCTTCCTTGTTCTTCTCCCTCCTCTATTTTATTCCTCTCCTCTCTTGTCTGATTCTATCTTTTCTTCCTTTTTCTATCGTCTTCCTCTCCTCCTCTTACTCCTTCAGTTTCCTCTTCTTTCTTCTCTCCCTCCCCTCTTCTCTCCTACTCTGCCCTGCCTTTTTCTCCACTTTCCTCTCCTTTCCTCCCATCCTTTCCCTCCCTTCCCCTCTCCTCCTTTCTCATCCTCTCCTCTCCTGTTCTGTCTCCTCCTTTCTCTTCTCCTCCCTTCCCATTCCTTTTCTTTCTATCCCATCTCCTCTCTTCTCTCCTTTCATCTTCTCTTCTCCTTATACCCCCACCCTCATTTGTTTGCTCTAGGTTAGTTCAGGAGCACCCTGACGATATATTAACAAACTAGTGAAACATAGTTCCTTCTCCTTTATGTCTGTTTCTAGCCCCATTTTTCCTCATATGTTTTTTGATATGGCAAGATACAGAATCCAGGAAGCTCGGTCTACTACCAAAGTGCTAGGGCTGAAGGTACAAGAGATTGCTTTGGGGAGAGAGATGACAATCATAATTGTTGTTGTTGTTATTACTGAAGGACCTGGGGACATTCCTCCTCCCATTATATGTGTAACCTTGCAAAAAAAAAAAAAAAGGACTGCAAGTTCAAGATACTCTACGTGTCTACATTCACTAAAAAAGCAACAAACATAGTCCTTGAGCCCCCATTAATGTGTTTCCTTTTACTAATCAGCCAAAGAACACATTTCAGTTCAAGGTAAAGACATTTAATGAAATAGCAAATTAGGAAAAGTAGCAATAGTAATTTCCTTCATAAAACTAAGACAAATTATCTCACAGATACAAACACCACCAGTGGTTAAGAATAAATATATGTAAGGAATACACATGGAGAGCACATATGGAAAGAAAACTCATGGCTAAGGGACACATGGAGAGGCAACTCATATCTTTGGTTCCCTAGGCCTGCCAATAACTTCTGTTGATGTCACTAGACTTTTTACTGGACATACTTTTGGCTAATCTCATGTTCCTTATGGTCTCTGCCAGATGGTTCTCTGATGCTCTTTTGAGTGCTATGACCTATGGCTCTGCTGAGCACATGGTTACAGAACCTCTCTCTAGTTTCAATTTCTGGCTTCAGATGGAGTCAGCCTAGGTGCTACCTCTTCCCTATAAAAGGAAGAGTGGGCTCTACCATCTCCCTTTGAGTCCTATAGGAACTTGACTCAAATTAGGAGAATTAAGCTCCCCTTTATTATATGCTTTGGTTCCTCAAATCCCTTCAAATCCCCTACCTCCAGTAAAGTATTTTGCTTATAGATCACATTTTGGCTCTCCCCAAAATGAGGGAATAAAAAGGCATACCCATAAGAAAAGTTGGATAATTATAATAACTAGCATTTATATATCACTGTGCTAAGCACTTTACAAGTATTTCATTTGATTTGGGTAAGAAATAGGTAATTTAATCCTACACACGTAAGAAAGGCTAAACATAAAGGATTCACTAGTATGCATTAGCAGAACAGGATTCAGTAACTTAACCTACCTATCAGTAAAATCTACTGGAAGAATGATAAAATTTCATTAGAACGTAGAATAGTTTGTTCGACTGCCAATTAGGCTTTTTATATTTTACCTCAGCTCTGCACTCTCTTCTCTAAACCAGAACCAACTCTAAACTTTGTGTTCAGTTTCTTATGGTCATTTCCTCCTACACCCACCACTGCTTCAACCAACTCGAGTGGACACTGCTGCTACATCACTCACAAACCTCTGGATCTTTTCAACTCAACCCCACCACCTGGATTTTTTTTCCATCTTGAGATTGTTTCTCAACTAAGCTGACAGTCATTTAGCAAGCACCAACTATGTGCCAAGCACTGATCTAAGTGCTGGGGATACAAAGATTGGCCAATAGAACAACAACAAGACGCCAGCCCCTGCTCTCAAAGAGCTTACACTCTAATGGAAAAGCAATATGCATAGAACTATGTTCAGATAAGATATATCCAGAGGAAATTGACGGTAATCCACAGAGAGAAGAAAGCATTATCATTAAGGGAAATAGCGAAAGGCTTCATGTAGAAGGTGAGATTTCAGCTGAGACTTGAAGGAAGCCAGGGAATCCAACAGGCAGAGATAATGAAGGAAATAGTTCTGAGCATGAAGAACAGTCAATAAAAATACCCAGAATCTGAATGGAAATGGAGTGTTCTGTAAGAACAACAAGAAGAGACCAGAGTTAGCGGATTGTAGATATGTGGTAGACTGAGGAGTGGTATAAGGTATGAGAAATCTAAAAAGGTAGAAAGAGTCCATGTTCTGAAGGTCTTTGAAAGCCAAAATAGAGGACTTTATATTTTATCCTGGAGGCCCTAGAATGACCCTGGGAGATCCTGGATGTTTTGGATTAGGGAAGTGACATGTTCATATGATCGATTTGACAGGTAAATAGAGAATAGACTGGAGAAGAGAAAGACTTAGGACAAGGAAACCAACCAGCAGGCTATTACAGTACTTAATAATAGCTAACCTTTTATATAGTACTTACTATGTGCCAGGAACTATGTTAAGTATCTTACAATTATTATCTCAGTTGATCCTCACAACAACCCTGGATAGGTGCTATTGTTATCCCTATTTTACACATGGGGAAACTGAGTCAAACAAAGATTAAATGACTTGCCCATGGTCACTCAGCTAGCAAATGTATGAAGAAGGATTTAGGTCTACCTGACTTCAGGTCTAGCACTCTATCCATTGTACCACCAGATGAGAAGTGATAAGAGTCTGCATCAGGGTGGTGTCTGTATGAGCAGAGAGATTTATCCAAGAGATATTGTGAAGGTAGAAATTGTAGTACTTGGCAACAGACTGGATGTGGGAAGTGCAGGGTGAGAGAAAGTGATGAAACCTGGGTTTCAAATGTAGGTTGCTAGGAGGATGGTGGTGCCTTCCACAGTAAGAGGAAGTTAGGAAACAGGGAGGGTTTGAGGGAGAAAATAATTAATACTCTTTTGGACATGTTGAGTTTAAGATGTCTGTGAGACATCCAGTTTGAGATATGCAATATGTAATTAGAGATAAAGATTGAAAGTCAGGAGAGAGGTTACAGCTAGATAAATAGATATGAGCACCATTGGCATAGAGATAACAATTTTATCCATAGGAGTTAATGAGATAACCAACTGAAATAGTAGGGAGGGAGAAGAGTAACAGTCCATGGATAGAGCACTGGGGGATACCCGTGGTTAACAGGTTTAACCTGAACGAAGATCAAGCAAAGGAGACTGAGGAGGAGAGGTCAGACATGTAGAAAGAGAACCAAGAGAGAACAGTATTAAGACAACCTAGAGAGAAGAGGTCATCAAGGAGAGGAGGGTAGTGAACAGTATCCAAGGCTGCAGAGAGGTCAAGAAGGATGAGAATTGAGAAAAGTTCATTCAATCTGGTAGTTAAGAGGTCATTGGTAGCTTTGGAGAGAGCAGTTTCAGTTGAATGATGAGGTCAGAAGCCAGACTTTGTAGAGCTGAGAGGTTGTTGTTGTGTTCATCCTTCATTTTCTAAGAGGACCGTGACATCAGAGAAATGATGACCTGACTTGCACTTGACTTTGTTTTGAGTGAGGGAGGGCTGTACAGGTCACCAGCCTCACTTTCTCCTCCTGAGCCGTTTGGATCCAGTGACCAGATATTCATCAGGATGACTGGAGACAGGATGCAATGGGAGACTTTGGCCTTTTAGGCTAAGACCTTTTCAGGTACTCACTTAAAGTGTGGTAATCAGAGCTGAGAGAAGAGTGAAAAGGAAAGTGGAGACACTATTGTAGATAGCCTTCTGAAAGAATTTAGCCCTGAGGGGCAGATAGATGGTGCAGTGAATAGAGTACTTGCCTGGGAGTCAGGAGAACCTGAGTTCAAATTGGTCTTAGATACTTGGTATGTACTAGCTGCATGACTTTGGGCAAGTCACTTAACCCTGATTGCCTTGCCTCCCCCCTCCAAAAAAAAAAAAAAAAGAAAAGAAAGGAAAGGAAAGGAATTTAGCCATGAAAGGGAAGAGAAATAAAGAACAATATAGGACAATAACTGGCAGGATTAGACAGATCAAGTAAGGATATTTTTTTAAGATGAGACAGGCATGGGTGAATTTGTAGGTGGTACAGAAACAGCCAATAGACAGCGAGATTGAAGATGAGTGAGAAAGTGGGGAAAATGGAGGGGGCAATCTGTTGAAGAAGATGGGATGGGATTTGATCACATGTGCATCTAGAGGGGTTCACCCTGACAACGAGAAAAGTTACCCTTTCTTATAAGATGGGGTGAAGGAAGAGATAGTATCAGAAAGTATTAGAGTGAAATGAGATGAAGAGGAGGGGAGGAGAGGAAGTTTTGGTGAATGGCCTCAAATTTTTTCAATAAAATATGAGTCAAGGTTCTTAGGTGAAAGGATTGACAGAGGGAAAGCCAGGAGAGGTTTGAAGGGGGTTGAAAAAGTTTGGAAAAGCTTCTTTGGTGTGTGGGATGGTGACAGTCAGCCAACTACTCAGGAAAGGAAACATAAAAGAAGCCCAAACTCAGTTTCAGGCTTACTGAGACAGGCTATGTGCTTCTGCTAGCATGTGTTCCCATTTCCATGGAAATCAAAGTGAGAAAATGGAGCCAATTGTCCCCTCCCCTATCAAACCCTCTGATTGCAGCTCTTCCAGAAAGGAAAACAGGGCTGAGGGGAAATGGATCCCTTCTGCACATCCACTGAGTCATCATCTCCTCCTCTGACTCAGCAACCAGTTAAGGGACTCTTTCTCACTAGCAGTGAGTCATACATAGCTGGAAGCCAGTCCCCAAAGCTTCCACTTGGTTTGCCCAGATCTAGGAACGGCTACTGAGCACACTCTATGGCTATGGGAAGAGAGATGACTCCTGCTACATATTTTATTGGGAGAAAACAATATGTGCATAGAGGGGCAGGAGAAAAAATAAATATACTTAGGCATAGAGGGAGTATGATATGAGTGATATTTCTACTGTAATCCCCAGTCGATGAAGGCTGAACTAGCTTTTCCCAAGACCCCGTGCTATGTAGGTCAGGCTAGTTTTTCTTTTAAAGGTCCTGGAGATTTTATTGACTAAGAAGATTATGTATGGCACCTTTGACTCAGTTTCCTGGTTGCCAAAGGCATAAAAAAAGGATCAACTACATGGAGTCAGGGGCCCTTCAAACTTAACAGTAACCACACTTGTGTTTATACAGAGAAGGGAAAGATGGGATGCTGCCCCAGCTAAATGCTGTATCCTTCTTGAGTATCCTGTCTCTGTCATGGCTAAGTCAACCTCTTTTTGTCCATTATCGAATGACCTATTAATATCTCATTTCACTTCATTCCAGTTTCAAATCTGAAGCAGCTGAGCAAAGGAGACTAAGGAGTTGTCAGAAAGATACAAGAAGAACCAGGAGGGAGCTGGGGTAGGAAAATCCAAGGTAGAGAGAGAATCCAGGGGAAAAGTGTAGTCAACAATGTCAGATTCTATAGGGAGATCATAAGGAGAACAAAAGCCATCAGATTTGACAACTATAAGATTATTGGTAACCCTGGAGAGCGCGGTTTCAGTTGAATGATTAGGTCAGAAGCCAGACTGTGGAGGGAGAGAGAGACAGAGAAACAGAAAAAGATAGAAACATACACAGAGAAAGACAGAAACAGAGAGAGAGAATATGTATGTATGTATGTATGTATGTATGTATGTATATATGTATGTATGTACGTACACATGTGTGTACACAAAACAGCTTGAGTAGACATTAAGATTGTTACACTATTTTTTAAAGGATGGAGGATAACTAGGCATGTTTGTAAGTATTAAGGAAGAAGCTAACGGATAAAAAATGGATTAAAAATTAGGGAAATATGGGAAAAGAAAGAGAGGGTTAATGTTGTGGTTAATTAAAGTATAGACTGGGGAAAAAGGTTCACTGAAGTGTAGGGTTGGAAAGAAAAGGGAGTTCCACCCAGGTGCATGGCCTTCTATTTTTCAGTGAAGTATGAGAAGGAAGGGGTGATATAGGCATCTTGAAGAGAGGTTTAGAAAAGAGACACCTTAGAACAAGGCAGAGGTGGGGAACCTGTAGCCTTGAGGCCACGTGTGATGCAGCCTTTTGACTGAGTCCAAGTTTTACAGAACAAATCCTTTTATTAAGGATATTTGTTCTGTGAAGTTTGGATTCAGTCAAAGGCCACACCCGAGGACCTAGAGGACCACATGTGGTCTCGAGGCTGCAGGTTCTTTACCCCTGGTCTAGTCAATCTAAGAAGAGTAAAATGATTGCTGTGTAGCAAAGAGGGCCTGCTGAGATTATATAATTAATTTGTAATGGATTGAATCAGCATTGTTGGGTGACATCCTTTACTGGTGTTCAGAAGCTAATGCATAGGAGCAGAGTAGGTGGGTGAGGTAATCAAAAATTGGAATTTGGAAAGGAATGAGCCACTTGAGATACTCTGAGCCTTCCTGTAGGCAATAATTGTAAACAGAACCCAATCAATCAGTCAAGAAACATTTAAATGTCTGCTATGTGTCAGGCACTGTGCTAGGAGCTGAGGATACAAAGAAAGGCAAAGGACAGTCCCTGTCCTGAAGGAAGATCTAATGGGGATGACAACAAGCATACAAGTATTTAAGAACAAGCTGTCTACCAGATAAATAAGAAATAACGAACAGAGGGAAGGCACTAGAATTAAGAAGGGTTGTGAAAGGCTTCCTATAGAAGATGAGGTTGTAATTGGGACTTAAAGGAAGCTAGTAATCCTCCAGGATGGTGTTCCTAAATTAGTCCCTATACTGTCATTGTAGAACATGATGCACTGAAGGAAGAAGAACAAACCAAACCTTATGGATAGGAATAGGGAAAGACCCCCAAAGGAAAAAAGAGGGGTGAAAAGTCTTCAGCTCTGAGATCTGTGATCGTAAGACTACTAAGAAGCAGCTGGGGACAGACAGGATAAATGTAATCTTTGGGAGCAGTCAATCAATGAGAATTTACGAAGTGACTACTATGTGCCAGGCACTGTGATAAATGTTGAAGATACAAAGGCAAAAATAAAGATCTTCCTGCTCTCAAGGAGCTTATATTGTCAGAGGAGACAACATATAGATAAATAAGCCTGTGCTGAACAAATATATATATAGATATATATACATATATATATATATAATACGAGGTAATTATGAGAGGAAAGGTGCTAGTAGTTGGAGGAGAGAGGGAGATCAAGAAAGGAATTTATTTCTTTTAGTGGTAACTGAAAATGAGTTAGCAACTTGCTTCCTATCACATCTACCACTTTGGAGTCTACTTTTCATTCCAGTTTAGCTTTTGATAGGTGACTTTAATATTTTAAATATAATTATTTCCCATAGTTTAAGACCATACAAGTGTCACTTCTTCCTGGTCTCAGTTTCCTCATCTGTAAAATAAGAAGTTCAGGCTCTAAGTTCCCTTCCAGCTCTAAATCTCTGATTCTATGATACTAGCATTTTTGATTGGTTCATATTGAACTTGAAGGACACTAAATAATCCAGTTTTTTCTCAGGTTTATTGCTGTTTAACCATTAAGGAGGATCTAGGAGGATCAGCAGATAAAGCACTAGCCCTAGAGTTAAAAAGATCTGCATTCAAATCTGGCCTTGGAAGCTTCCTGGCTATATGACCCTGAGCAATTCATTTATCTTCTGTCTGCCTCAGTTTCCTCAATTGCTTTAGGAGGATAATAATAGCACCTCCTTCCCAGGGTTGTTGTGAGGATCAAATGAGATCATATTCACAAAGTGCTTGTCACATTGTAGGTGCTAAAAAAATTGTTCGTTCCCTTTCCCTTCCCATCCTTCTCTTGGGAAATTGATTTTTGAACTCAAGTATGAAATTTTACATTGATTCCTATTGACTTTCATTTCATTAGGATCAGCCCAATGTTCCTGCCTGGGGTGATCCTGTTGAATCCTGACTCAAGCATCCAGTATGTTAGCTGTCATTAGCCAATTCTTTAAGTGTTTGACATGTGCAGATATAATGAGGATGTCATCTACTCTCTTATCCAAATCAGTGATAATAAATGTCAAATAGAACAGGACCAGGCTCAGATCCCTGAAGTACCCTACTGGAGACCCCACACTGAACGGTCCAACTCAATCTAAATACATCTAATCTTATTCTCACCTGGTCCATGTCTCCCCATCTATTCCAGAAGAATAGAATGAGATACTTCATCAAATTATTCATACTTCTTGAAATAGTGTGAAATTTCCAAAGCTCCTCCATTCCTGTAATCTGGAGTCTGTCCTTGAGCTCCCTTTGCTGTCATCTTTCCAAAATGGTTAGCTGTAATACTGGATTTCTAGTTTTCTTTAAAATTCAGTTCAAGCCCTATCTTCTCCTTGAAATCTTTCCTGGTTCCTGTGTCTCCAAATGACCTTGTATTTATCTTAGAAATAATTTGCTTATGCTTATACAAGTACATGTCTCCTGTAATAGAACGTGAACTCTTTGAGACAAGGGCTTTTTTATCTTTGCATCCACAGGACCTAGTACAGTGCCTGGCACACAGCTGAAGCTCAATAAATTCTTGTTAATACATTTATTGACATCAAGGGTCCCAGGATGGAATGTTGAACTTAGAGTCAGGAAGACCTAAGTTCAAATCATATCTCAGACACTTACTATTCATGTGACCCTAGGCAAATCACTTAACCCTTCTAGTCCTCAGTTTCTTTATCTGTAAAATGAGGGGTTTTTCAAGACATCTTCTAACTCTAAATCTATGATCCTGTGTCTATGAATCAAGAGAGGTCTATCCATTCTTCCATCATCAGCCACTGATTGTCACAATGTCTTGCTTCCCACACCCCATTTTTTGGAAAATGTGGAGGTCAAGTATGCTATGAGATGAAGTGAACATGCTACCACCAAATATCTTCTGCCAACAAGCAATTGTGTCAACTGTTTGGCATGCGTGGTTATTTCCTTAACTCAAACCTAAACCTTGAGTCATTAGTCAAGGTCTAGTTGAAAAGGTATAGCTAACATGATTGTTAACACCAGTTTAAAAAAATTTAACATGCTATGAGTCTGGATACCAGATAACCAAGGTTGTTAGAATTGTATACAAAATAAAAAAGAATAGGCAAAAAAAGACTGGAAGGCAAAATATTCACTTCCTCTGAGGAAAGGCATGGATTTTAGTGCACAAACTTTAATAACTAAGTTGACTCCCCAGAGGCCTTTACCAACTCCACTAAAGGAGTTTTCTGGTAATGGGAATAGAACCCAGATTGGCAAAATTGATTGAATTGGCAAGCTGTTAGATTTTAATATCCAGGAGAAGACAGCCAGAGCATTCAGTTTTCTATTGTTCCCAATGCACTTCTGTACTCAACTCACGAAGGAAATGTGGTCATGATCAGGGGAAACACTGACAGGAGAATGTGCCATTTAGGTATCAGGGGTTGCAGAACACAGATGGCAATGGATGAGTTAGTGACCGAGTTCTGAAGCTCCTCAAATTCATTATACCTTTTGTTCAGTTATTTCAGTAGTGTCAGACTGTCCATGACCCCATTCTATGTTTTCTTGGCAAAAGTACTAGAGTGATTTGTCATTTCCTTCTGTAGCTCATTTGAAAGCTGAGGAAACTGAGGCAAGCAGGTTGAAGTGTCTTGCCCAAGGTCACATAGCTAGTAAATATCTGAAGCCAGATTTGAACTCAGATCTTCCCGACTCCAGGTCAGTGCTCTATCCGCTGTACTACCCAGCTACATTATACCCTTTAGCTTTACTTTAAACTTCTTTTCTACTCAACCTCAGTAAGTCCCAAGGATTTTGCTTTTCCTCCTTCCTCTGAAGTTTAGTACCCCATCCTCCATAGCAAGTGTTTAGAAAGTGTTTCACACAGGAAAGGGAGAAGCCAGAGATCTCAACCATTTGTCCATTGTATAATATAAATCTAGGTAATTGAGAAGGAACCAAGCAAGTAAAATATATGAGTTCTCCCTCATCACTGAATAGAAGTGGGGAATGTCAGGACAGAATGCTACATATATTATCAGATATAGTAGCTGTAACAGTTGTTTTGTGTAACTTTTTATTTATTGCAAAAGAAGGTTTGATGTGGAGGGTTGGTAATAGATCAACACATTTTATATTAAAAATAATGTATGTAAGAGAAGGGGCAGCTATATGGTGCAGTGAATAAGAGTACCAGGCCTGGAGTTAGGAGGACCTCAGACACTTTCTACTGGGGTGACCCTGGGTAAGTCACTTTACTCTGTTTGCCTCAGTTTCATCATCTGTCAAATGAGATGCAGAAGGAATTGCCAAAGCTACTCCAGTGTCTTTGCCAAATGAGTCATGAAGAGTTAGACATAACTGAAATGAAACAAGAACAACATCACGTGAGAGAGCCTTTTTGATGACTGGGTTGAGGGTAGGGATTCGGGTTGTTATTGTAATACAGATCTACAACCTCTCTTCAACTTAGTAGCTAGACTTAGGTTCATGAAGTCCACCACCAGGTCTGACCCTGACTCTGATGTGAGGATGACACTGGGCCCTGACCTTAAAGGCTTTTCAGCTTGGCAGGAACTGTCAGAGCCTGTGCTCAACCAGCTTAGCTTAGATCATGATCCAGGGTCATTTACATGAAACGATGAGATACCAAAGAAAGATGTTAAATGTCAATTCTGTTTGCATAGCACCCTTAACTCTCCAAATATTCCTATTTCTTCTGTCTCATCAGATCCCCTCAACATCTTCGGGAAGGAGTCAGGCCACGGATAGCTTTATTCCCATTTTATAAATGAAGAATTCAACGTATGGAGAGGCTAACTATTTGCCTAAGGTAGTGGCAGAGTCAGAATCCAAACTTGTTGCCACTGACTTCACTTTAGTTTTGCCCCTAAATCACCTTGCCTGGAATTTCAACTCCCCAGGGCTAAAAGTCATGGGATTTTGGAACTGCAAGAGACCTTGGAAATCTTGTTCAGCACCCTTATCTTACATATCCAAAAAACTGTAGCCTGGAGTGGTATAATGACTTGTCCTAGGCTCCAGTGAGTTAGTGAACTTCACTATTCCACACCCCCCCCCCACTCCCATCCTCCAGAGACTATGACTACAACTAACCAAGAATCAGTGACACGTATGTATTTAGATGTTGGATTGTCATCAGGTTCTTGCTTAACTCCTGGCGAGAGTAATCGGAGCCAAGGGCTAAGTACAGTATAGGATTAGCTTTAAAAGTCTCCCAGGATTGCATCCAAGTCTCTGAGTACTCAACCAAAAGTAGTTTAAAGTGGCAGTTGTCTGGGGCGGAGAGCAGAGCACTAGAATGAGGGTGAGGGGTGAAGGCCTTGAGGTTAAACACAGGCAATGATGGCTAAGTGCTGAGCCCTACGAGGAGCTGGTCAGGGATTCAGTTTAACCAGAATTCAGGAATAACTCGGCACGGACTTGATTTACATGTGCTTTTCCTTTCAAGTATAAATTACAGATACTGCTGGACCCAGGGTGGGAAGGAGGCACTCTCTTTCCCACTAAGGGGTCCTTACCTCTGAGTGATTTACATGCCCTATGTTCAGGCCTAGGAAAGAGAGAGAGAGAGAAAGAGAGAGAGAGAGAGAGAGAGCCTCCAAAAAGAGATCAGGCTTTTTCTCATTATCCTTTACTCTTTCCTCCCTTTCCCATCCCAGAGGTCCAAGAAAAAAAAATCACCTAAGATTTAGGTTTACCTCAGGTCTAGGTTGTCCCCAAAAGAGATTTAACAAGTTCTCAGTGTACAGTGTAGATCGAGTAAAAGACAGTTATTTACTTCCTCACACACAAAGAAACATTTAAGACACAAAAGACTCACTTGGTTACACACAGTAACCAAGACAAGATTTGTGTTAAAGCATGAAACATGGGTTACTCCATGACTCCTGTTATACTCTTAAAATATGAAAACAGAGGATATTTGTTTAGACTGCTTAATACACATATGACCTTTACTTTAGCTCTGCATTGTCAGAACATACCCCACGTTAAGGTCCATGTCCTCAGCTTTCCCAGAGTGGAGCTTGACCAGATCATCACTCTTTCACAGTCCTCTGATTGGAGAAGGATATAATTACAGAAATATTCTTCTGCATCCAGTTCTAACTGAAGAAATCACAAAGTTCCCACTTCTTGAATTACTGGGGTGACCTCCAAAACTGAAAATGTCCATCTCAGTATTACCATTTGATCTCTTTTGCTTTGAGAAAGAAATAGAAGCAGATTAGGCAGCCCAGGGCCTAACTTCTAGCCTTGGACTCACTTAGATATTATGTATACTCATTGCCATGTCCAAGTGGCCATAGATATTGGGGGGTGGTGCCTGAAGGGAGAGAGAGAGAGAGAGAGCGAGAGAGCGAGAGAGATAGACAGAGAGAGAGAGAGAGAGAGAGAGAGAGAGAGAGAGAGAGCTATATGTTTCAGAATAAGGAAGAAGAGAGCGGAAATTGTCTTTCCTCATAAAGTCTGAGTGAGTAGCTCTTCCTGGCTCCGTGGCTAATCCTCTTTGACACAGGTCAGTCAAAACACATTAATAAGCACTTACTACATGCAAGGCATTGTGCTAAAGGCTGAGAATACAAAGAAAGGCAAAAATATGATCTTAGTCTTCAAGGAGCTCACATTCTAATAGGAGAGATGACTGGAAAATAAATGTTTATATACAAGATATATGGAGAAAAATGGAAGGTAGGTGGTGTAGTGGAGAGAGTACTGTGTCTGAAGTCAAGAAGATATATCTTTCTGAGTTCGAATCTAGTCTCAGATACTTACTGGCTGTGACCCTGGGCAAGTCACTTAACCCTGTTTGCCTCATTTTGCTCATCTGTAAAATGAGCTGGAGAAGGAAATGGCAAACCACTCCAGTATCTCTGCCAAGAAAATGCCAAACAGCGTCAGGAAGAGTCAGGCTGAACAACAATTTCAAAAGGGAAGGCAATGGCAATGGAGGTGCCTGGAAAAGGCTTTTTGAGGCCGATGGAATTGGAGCTGAGTCTTCAAGAAGGACAGAGAATCCAGGAGGCAGGGTTGAGGAGGAAAAGCATTTCAAGTACTAAGGAAAATTCAGTGAAAGGGTAGACAGGAGATGAAGTGTCATGCATGAGGAACAGCACATGGCTCTGTATAGCTGGGTTTAGAGACTGTGAAAGGCGACACCTAGAAAGGTAGGAGGGGTCCAGGTCATAAAAAGTTTTAAATGCCAAACAAAGAAGTTTCCACTTGCTTTGGTGGAAATAGGGAACCAGTAGAGTTGAATGAATGAAGGACATGTTTAGGTCTGCACTTTAGGCAAATCATTTTAAAAACTGAGTGAAGGATGGATTGGAGTGGAGAGCCTTTAAGGCAGGTCTACCCACCAGAAGGCTCTACTGCATGAGTGGAGAGAAGGGCATGTACCCAAGAGATGTTGTGAAGGTGAAAACAGCAAGACTTGAGGACATATCGGTGAGTGCCAGGGAGGAGTTAAGGTTAACACTAAGGTTGTAAGCTCAGATGGCTGGGAGAGTAGAATTGTCCTCAACAGTAACTGGAAAGTTGGCAAGAGGAGGGGTTTGAAGGAAAGGATGAGTTCCTGGGATCAATTACATAGACCAAGGGATCAATAAGAGGGTTGCTTTTGTCATCCCAAACCAAACCATCTCCAACATTAAACCATCACATGTAGCCCACTAGAAATAATGCAGGAAAGGTCGATGCTTCAAGGAATGATTCCCCCTACTACATAAACTCAGCAGAGAGCTATAGTGGAAAGAAAGCCAAACGTCGAGTAGGAGGCCTGGGTTCAAATATCCACTTGAGTAGATATTTAAGAGCTCTGACCTGGAATGAGTCACTTCACCTCCTTGAGTCTTAGCTTCCTCATCTCTAGAATGGGGGTGATCCCACTTCCTAGATCACAAGAGCCATCTGGAAAACTGGAGAAATATGAGCAAGAGTTTCTTGGGCATGGTCCAGGACTTGTACAAAATACAGGGAGAAGACAGAGTGGTGAAAGAGAACAGTAGAGTAGGTCAGTTAAGGAAGGCTTCAGAGGGAAAGGAGAGAGAGCTGCCATGGGCCCTCACCAGCACATCCATGAAGCTGCTCCTGCCTGGTGGCTGCCCGATGTTTGCTTCACACATACCACAGCTGCATATTAATGCTCCTGGAGTTGAATCCCAGTCCAGAAAAGCAGATGCTTATGGATGCCGAGTCTGGCTGAGCAGAGGAGATGAAAAGCTGTCTTTGCTGGGTTGCGAATTCCATCAGACCCCAAGCAGCTGTTCTTTAAAGCCCCTGAAAACAAAAATCCTCATGAATAAATATTAGGGAAGAAATGAGGTTTCCCAAGAACAAAAGCTGAGCTGAGGAAGTTATTTGAGAGATGTTGGAATCTTTCATCTCTACAAAATATGCCATTTATTTGCACCTCAGACCAATTCCCTTTCCTCAGATCTCCCTCCTTCCTCACCACAACATGAATCATGTTTCTCCCTCAATTTTATCCACCTAACACCTAGGGGAACGTTTGTTCAAATTTTCTTTTGGTGGAAAAGAGAGACCACAAACATCAGCTCCCCTCACCCCGTCTCCTTAAGCTTTGGCTCAGATCTTCTATCTCCATGATCTCATTGACTGAGCCAGGGTTTACTTCCCCAACGTAATGGAGGTTTCGAAGGCCCCTGCTGAGACCTTGGAACTCAGGAGGTTGCTTGGGAGGGAAAGTCTTTATGGGGACTTCAGAGGGAAGTCTAGGTCCTAGCTCAAGATCTAAGCTCTCAACCCAAAGGCAGCCTTAGGAGTAGGTGACTTTGATTGTATCTGAGAGTGCTCCTTCCCCCTCTCTCTCACATATACGGTTACCTTCCTTGATGTATTATCTAAAATGCCACAATTTCAGCTTCATTCCTCTAAATTTAGATTTTGTTCTGGTTAAAATGCAAATGTCCATGGAAAGAAGCACAGTCAATATCATCGATCATTTATACTTTAGTATGAATGAGTTTGTCAAGTGCCAAGCCTAGAGGCCTGTATTGGGCTACCCGAGTCTTTCTTACCTCACCTCCCGAGGTCTTCGGCTGGCCACGCCGGATGCACGTATGAGAGAAAGGACGTTCCAGAGTCAAACAGGGGTTGAGTTTTATTACAGGGTTTCGGTTACAAGTGCAGGGAGATCTTCTTTCTTAGGAGGAAGAGGGGGAGATTTCCTAAGGAGGCTAAGCTTAAGGGATTGGAAGTAGAAGTACAAGCAGGGAGAGAGGGGGAGGGGAGAGAGAAAAGAAAAGAAGCGGAGCCCTACTTTTCTCTTTGGCTCCACACGTGCTAAGAGCGCTTTTAGGCTTCCTCAATCCTACTTAATCTTCAGCCACACAGTTTGCATCTCAATACCATGCTGTTAGGTAACTAGGTGTACTCCAATCCGGGACGACCTCGAGGGCAGGGAGACTCCATCCATCAGGTATCTCCGGGGGAGAGGCGGAAATACCCAAGCTAGCCGAGCTAGCTCGGTCTGACCTTCTCGAACCCCCCGCTGTTCATGGAGGGCCTCGTAAGACTCTAAGATTTAGAAGTCCCACTTTTACCTGCCCGAGACTGTCCACACGGAATTGAGCTTCCAGTCCCAACAGTCAAGGGTCTTCCAGGTAAACTATCTGGAGCTTTTTGAGTGGGAGGGGACAGGGGAAAGAAAAACTGAGAAGACGCTGTGAGACCCATGAACACTTGCCACAATGATAGGGTAAAAAGGGGGAAAAGGAATGGGAAATATAGGGGACAAACCTTACATTATTCTTTGCCAAGGGCTAGCCCTGTCCAGAGCTTTGATTTCACAGTATCATTGGTCTAACAGTGATGTGTAGGACCCAAGGTGGCTATTTTTCTTGACTGTCAGAAGCTGAGAAAGAACACCAATGGAAAGGAAAAATGGTAGAGTAAGAAAGGGGCTTCAGAGCATCACTCTTCTTGAGAGGTAATGAGACAGACTCTTCCATCAGACACAGCCAAGCTTTATTAATAGTTATTGTTGTTTAGTCGTTTTTTCAATAGTGTCTGACTCTGTGACCCTTTAGGGGGGTTTTCTTGGCAAAGATATTGGATAATCTCCACCTCATTTTACAGATGAGGAAACTGAGGCAAACAAGGTTAAGTGACTTTCCCAAGGTCACACAACGAGTATGTATCTGAAGCCAGATTTGACTGTAGGCTCTGCCACCTAGTCGCCCTGTTACTAATAGTAGATCTTACCAAAAATCAGAGGATGAACTTTACTGAAAAGCAGGGCCTGATCCTGGTTGTATACCTTCAACCTCAGCTCTTCAGAGATGGTAATGATTACTATTGACCAATCATCTTTGGTTACAGAGGATACACATTATATAACGCTGAACATAAAACAGAAGCATAGCTAGGTTGGGGTCATAGCCATTTTGTCCAAGGGCCCTACATGTAAAGGGCAGCTAGGTGGCACAGTGGACAGAGTGCTGGACCTGGAGACAGAAAGACTCCTCTTCATGAGTTTAAATACTTCTCCAACTTACCATACTTCCCATGCTATAACTGATGGTGAACTTACCCTGGGTCTAGTTTTTGGTACCTACTCTGCCATGAAATTCCTAGTTAGGACTTTTGCATATATAGAGATATACATACATATATATACACACACATTATATATAAACACACATATATATACATATGCATACATATGTCCCTGCTCTCCATTTTGTGTATACAAAATTATTAGAAGCTCAAAGATTCCCAGTATATTCAGGTCCAAGTATTAGGACTCATATACCTCCTACCACATCAGAGGAGAACTCCCATCCTTAAATGAGACTACAGTGATACAATAGAAAACATGTTAGATTTTTTTTTTTTTATCCAGAGGCCATTGGTTCAAATCCCAGCTCACTTTTTTATCTCTGTGATTTGGGGCACATTACTTAACCTCTCTGGGCTCCAATCCCTCATCTGTAAAATGAGGGAATTGGAACAGATGATTTCTACACTCACTTCCAGCTTTAAATCTATGATTTCTTGATTCTCAGCAAATTCCAAGGCACAAGGGATATGAAGTCACAAGATCTCTGAGAAAGATAACTCAAAGGAAGAATGAGGTTAGATTTCATCTCCCTTTCTTCATTGTGTTTATACAATGCCTATGATGACTTGAGAGTTTGGGGTTTGTTTTTGTTTTTTTTTTAACCCAGTAGGCCCATTTGAACCCATCTTCTCTTAGTCATTAAGGAAAGTGCAACCCAGAGAGTTCAGTCCACTTGCCCAAAGTTGCAAAACTGAGTCAGACCCTCATGCAAACACAGGCCAATTCTGATTCCACACTACATGACTGCCTCTTGGCCCCATGGTGATCTTGGTTGTTATGATGAGACCTTGTGCATGTTCATTTCCTACCTACAACCTGGGTTCTTTTTCCCCTGATGATAAAATGCCGCAGGATTCAAATGTTTGCCTTCAAACAGCTCTCTGAGACCATTTTCAATCTCATTTTTCTGAAGAATATTCCTTGTCTCACAGGTGCATATAATAACTGACATTGCTTTCAGGTTGTAGCTAGACAGGGGAATAAGTGGGAGGCAACTGTCTCCCAGGTAGGTAATGTATACATTTTGTCTCTTCTTTTAAACTAAACTCCTGAAGAATAAGAATAATATTTCTGCTATGAGCCCAGATAAAAAACTCTCTGCTTCATTATACTAGGAACTCCCTGAATGCAAGCAATGACTCTTCCGACAAACTGGTGGGTCCCCAAGTGCCTAGCCCAGAGTTTTGCACATATTAAGAGCTTAATCAGTAAAGGGGTAAGGACTCAGAATGTGACAACCATTGCCCAAATTGGAGCTTCCCTGACGTCAGCAGCTATGCATTCCCCATCAGAATGGGAGCTCCCTGAGGGCACATGGTCTTCTTCCATGCGATAAAACCCTTACAACATTTCACACAAAGTCCTGATCACACTGTTGCTGCTTCCTAAGTATTCATTTGTGAAGCTGATTATTTTGATTGAATGAATGCCACTTACAGTTATGATCTGAGGCGTGAGATAAGCATCTTGGATTTGCTTCTTGTTCAGTTGTTCAGTTCTGTTGGACTCTTTGAGACCACATGGATCATAGCACGCCAATGCTGCCCACGGGATTTTCTTGATAAAGATACTGAAGTGGTTTGCTATTTCCTTCTTCAGTGAACTAAGGCAAGCAGAAGTCAAGTGACTTGCCCAGTGTCACAAAGCTGGCAAGTGTCTGAGGCCAGATTTTAATTTGGTCTTCCTGATTCCAGGCCCAGCACCCTATCCACTAAGCCACCTAGCTACCCCCTCTGGAACAGCTCCATATCCCTACACGGACAAAACGAAGTTCATAAGGGTCAAGTGATTTGTCTTATATTTTATAGTATTTTCAGAGCAGGATCAGGATTTGAACCTCGGTCTCAATTTGAAATTGGATGCCAGGGGAAGAGATGGAGAAACTGTAGCTTTCCACCCCTTTCCAGCTGGCAGGCAGAGCTAGTCTCTTTCTCCTTCTCTCCTCATAGCAGATGACCTCTCTGACTCTGGGACCGCAGAAGAGTCCAAAATGAATGAGACAGGGAGAGAACTAGGTCTGGCTGTTCCTTCCTTCCAAAGGGACTGATTCCCAGTGCCAGAACCAAAAGGGTGTTCCAACCAAGAAAACTATTTCCCAAGATGCTCCAGGGGAGCCCACTCAAGAGGCAACAGCCCCAGTTTTGTGTCTCTGCATGGAGATAAGCTATCAGTGTCTGCAGAGGATCAACGGAGGATAAGGAAGGACTGCAGTCTGACAGCCAAAAACAATCTGGGAAGGAAAATGCTGACTGGACTACTGAGAAGGAGGGAAGAGGGGGAATGGAAGGAGGGAGGGAGATGGAGAGGGGCGGAGATTGGGAGAGAGAGAAAGAGATGTGACAATGCTAAAGAGGCACGGTAGAAAAAAACCCTTTCTCTGAAGTAAAAAGACATGAGTTCGAATTCCTAATCTCTCCCTTGCTATCTATGTGACCTTAGACAACTAAACCTAGCCCACGTTCCTGCCTCTTCAAATAGAGGAGGTTGAACTGATGCCTAAAGTACATCTCCGAGTGCAGTGACAGAAGGAAAAAAATCAGAGGGAATAAAAGTCTATTTTTTTTCTCTCTCACAGAGCTGATATGTACCTTGCCCAAGGACACTGAGGCAGTAGGAGGCAATGCGCTCAGCTTAGAAATGAGGAGGTGGGACCAGATGTCCTCTGAAGTTTCTTCCAGCTCTGAATCTGTGATCCTACAAATCCATGTCTTCTAAGCTCTGTGCTAGAGCTGTCATTTGGATTAGCTGGTTTTAGTGGGCACGCTCGTTAACCGATCAGCTGAGAGCAGGAACGTTAACATTTGAAGGGAGAACAAGGCTATATGGAGCCTATTTGTGACCCAGTAGGCCAAAGACAGATGGGAGACTGAATTGAAACTTGCAGGAGAATTGCTCAGTGACCTTGGGGAAGTCCTTCTATCCCTGCAGGCTTCATTTTCTCCTACTATAATCAGGATCATTTTAACCTGCTTCATGGGAATGCTGTGTAGACAAACTCACTAAGGGTTCTAAAGAGCTGTTGTTTCACCTGTAACTACTTATGGAGAGAGTTCCTTAGCAGGAGTTTTTATAGTCTCATTCATTTGAATGGGTGTTCTGGGAGGTAGGCAGGGAGCAGATATTTTTCTCCTCATTTTAATGACGGGGACTGAGCCATGGAGTGGATAAGTTCCTTACCCAGGTAACAGAAAGAGACCTAAGAATTGAAAATGCCCCTCCTTTTTTGCTTTTAACAAACAGATTTCACAAAGAAGTTTGACACTTTTCCTTGGCCTTCCTACATCTTCCACGTTATTTTTCCCTTCTCATTCCCATCCCTGTGATAGGCCATAGGATCACAGACTTAGAACCTGAAGCAACCTTAGAAATCATCTTTTCTGACTTGATCATTTTATGGATGAGAAAACTTGAGGTCCAGAGGGGTTAAATAGCATGTCCAAGGTCACATAGGTAATAAGTGGCAGAGCTAGGATTTGGGCCCTCATGGTACAGCAGATAGGGGCCACTGAGTGGCTCAGGGGACTGGAGTCCAGAAGACCCAAATTCAAATATGACCTTAGATACTCACTAGATGTGAGAAAGGCAAGTCACTTACCCATGTTTGCCTCAGTTTCCTTACCTCTCAAATGAGCTGGAAAAGGAAATGGCAAGCCATTCCAGTATCTTTGCCAAGAAAATCCTAAAAATGATATTACAGAGTTGGACACAACTAACATGACTGAACAATGACAACAACAAGGTGAAATGGAAAATGGGATGGATATGGAACCGCAGAATTTGAGTTCAAATCTCAGCTCTGCTGCCTACTGCTTCTGTGACCTTGATGAAGACATTTAGCCTCTCTGGGCCTCAGTTTCCTCATCTGTAAAATGATGATGTTGGAAAAGATGACCTTTGAGGTCTCTTCTAACTTTGTATCTAAGATCATACGAACCTAGGTCCTTCAATTTCTAAGTAAGTTCTTTCTCTGCTGTACTACATGTATCTCCCTTTCCTCATTGCAATCCCTTTGCTAAGCTTTCAAGGCAAATTGCTTCTCTTTATGGGCCTCAGTTTCCTCATCTGTAAAATGCTTCTGAGGTCCCTTCCAGCTGTAAGTTTATGATCCTAAGATCTTCCAGGATATCTGCTCCAATGACATTATTTCTTAGGGACAGCTGCTCCAAATGTTAGGAGCTGATCCTTAAGAATTACTGTGGCTGAGAACCTGGGAAGCCAGCCCTTCTGGACTTAACTAAGCTGGCCCTCAGAAAACAGACATAGAATACATCCAATCTAGGTCTGTATGCAATGCCTTTTCAGCGTGCTAGGACCTATCAGCGCTTGTGGCTCACTGGGCATAGCCTTATGATGCACCACCTTTGTGATGAATCATAAAAGCAAGACTTTAATGGATGTTATCCATTTATTGAATCTCAGTTAATGAAACTCAGATCTTTTATATCACAAAAATGAAATAGCAAAATTTGACTATAGTATGTATGTCTAGTATATGAGAGTGTGGCATTAAGCATAGATGACAGAGATCTATTTAAGAGTTGGGGGTAGGTTCAAGTCCCATCTCTGACACTGCCGATGTGACTCAAGAGAGTAATTTCATCATTCAGTGCCCCAGGCAACTTTCCTAGTATAAATTTTCTAGAACTTGCTGATCTTAGTTAGTATACAGATTTTCTTCGTGGGAATTCTCTTTATTGGGGACTTGGACTCTGACCAACCTTCTCAGTCCAAGAAGCCTAAGGTGTAATTACAAAAATTAAGGGAAAACAAAAAAAATCTTAAAATAAACATAAAGATTCATCTATGCCTTATCATCTTTTACAGAGTATGAAGACATTTCTTGACTGAATTAGGAGAATTTGACCACTGGCAAGGGAAGGACTGGTCATGTCCCTTAAAAAGCTAAGTGTATCAGCTCAGTCTAGTCCATATATGAACTGGAAGGCAAGCAAGAACCTTGTCCCTGAGAGGAAAGTAATCATCATCTTTTTTCCAGGAGGTTGGGAAGGGAGATGGAGAGGAGGAAGAGAGGGCTATTTTTTCCCTTCCCCAATCAGCTATAGTAAAAGAACTACTTGACCAGTAGGAGATACCACATTCAATATGGAGCAAATGGATATTCTCCCTCTTTCTGACTCTATCCGTGTCTCTCTGTCTGTGTCTCTCTGTCTTTCTCTGTCTCTGTCTCTGTCTCTGTCTCTGTCTCTCTCTCTCTCTCTCTCTCTCTCTCTCTCTCTCTCTCTCTCTCTCTCTCTGTCTCACTGTCTCTCTCTGTGTCCCTATCTCTCTCTGTCTCTGTCTCTCTGTCTTTCTCTGTCTCTGTCTCTCTGTCTTTCTCTGTCTCTCTGTCTCTCTCTCTCTCTGTCTCTCTCTACCTCTCTCTCTCTGTTTCTGTCTCTCTCTCTCTCTCAGAAATAGCTTCATGGAGCAAGGTTTCTGACAACAAAAAAGAGAGATGACTGTGGATCTAACAATTGAGAGTCAAATTGAATAGAGAAGTGAACCCCAGAAACCCATTTGAGCAAATCCATCTGAAAGAAATGCTGTGTTCAAGGTGGAGAGGAGGGGTTGAAGGTGAGGATACCATGAGGAGGAAGGAAATCATTGCCCTCAAATCCCCAGGCCTGAATTTCCCTGATCACATATGTTCTACTCCTGAATGTCTCAGGCATACGCTCAGACTGCTTGCCTACTCCTCCCAAATCTGCCTTTGGTAGTAGGAGTAGAGAGCACCCTGGGATTACTGGGGAAGATTGTATTACTACTGTTCATAGCTATGCTATCTTAGCAAATGCCTTTTCTTTGAGCTAATTGTGTCTCCTGACTGATTATTAAAGGTTAGCTCACCAATGGGTGCTTGTAAGCCACAGTTTTAGCTGCAAAGCCACAGGGTACCCTAGAACCTTGTAAGGCTAATCACACACACACCCCAGGAACCCACCTGCAAATCTATGACTACTAAATCAGGATGAAGAATAGCCCCTAGATGGTGCATTACACCTCTCATACCAGTCAAATCTAAGATCTGGGAAAAATTGTACAAAATGAACAAGATATTAAATATTTATGCACAAATATGCATGTACATATGTGCACAAAAATGTATGTATATAAACACATATATGTACAAGGTGTCCCAAAAATCTTAGTGAAGTATTAAGTTATTAAAGGTTAAAACTACACTAAAACTTTTGGGACAGCCTATATATACATGCATGCCTATACTTGTATGGGTTAAGTATATTGGATATGTATGTGCATTGGGATTTGTGATGGTCCAGAAGATTTGGTACCTTTAGGCCCTTCTGACACACCAATGAACTTGCTTAGAGAAGGTTGCCTCTGCTCTACTCATGGAGTACGCTTCTTTTTCCTAACTCATATTCTATATGTAGTTCAACTGGGCCTCTTACTTTAGCCAATACTTAGCCATTTCTCCCCTATGACAGAAGAAACGGGGAGAAAGTTTGACAAAAAAATACCTGAAGGAAAATACTGCACTACCTATAAAATCCATTACTATTTTCTCTCTCGTGGCCTGTTGGTTGTAAAGGTCTTTGCAAACCAGGCATCTCCCATGATGATTAGGAAAAGCAATGAAAATCAAGGGAAAATACTATTTAAAACACTCACTCCTCTTGCCAGATCACAAGACCATTGCATCACAAAAGGCCCGAGGACTAAGTTGACTGCATCCTTCCCTTGTCGCTCCTTTCTCTGAGGTATTTTGCCTTAGCCACTGACCCCTCTTTTAAGTGAATTAAGACAAGATGACAAAAAGCGTATTGGACGGTCTCCATGACTCAAGTCTCTCTTCACTCCAATCCATCCTTCAGGCACCTGTCAAAGTGATTTTTCTAAGGCATGAGTCTAACCATGTCATCCCTCTGTTCATCGAGCTCCAGTAACTCCCTGTTACTTTCAGCATCAATTATAAACTCTTCTGTTTGATCTCTTCAAGCTCCTCATAACCTGACCCTGGGCCATCAAGAGTAATCTTGATGCCTTGCCGCTGGACTGAGATGATTCTGGAGGAGAGAGTGAGGCTGATGACTTGGCACATCTCTGCTTCATTTCAATACAATGGACTTGCAAGTCATTGGTCCTCTTCAAGAATGAAGGATGAACAACAAACAACTCGGTCCCTCCCTACCTTTCTAATCTTCTTGTACCTCTCTCCACTCCATAAGCTCTTTGATTTGGTGACATTGACCTACTTTCAATTTCTTGCATATGACGGTGCTTTGCCTGTGTCTCTTTGTCTTTGCATCAGCTGTATCCCCATGCACAGAATATTCTGCCTTCTCACAAAAATCTAATTTTCCCTGGCTTCCTTCAATACTCAGATCAAAAGTCATCTTCTTTAGGAGGTCTTTCTCTGTCCTTCCAGCTGCTAATATTTTGCCTTTTCAGATTACCTTCTTCAACTCAATATATATTTTGTATATACCTAGCTGTTTATAGGGCAGCTAGATGGTGAGATAGATGACATACCAGGCATGGAGTCAGGAAGACTCATCTTACTGAGTTCAAATCCAGTTTCAGGCACTTACTAGCTATGTGACCCTGGTCGTGTCACTTAACCCTGTTTGTCTTAGTTTTCTCATCTGTAAAATGAGCTGGAGAAAGAAATGCAAACTACTGCAGTATCCTTGCCAAGAAAACTCCAAATAGGATCATGAAGAGTCAGACACTACTGAAAAGAATTTAGCAACAACCACCACAAAGTTATTTATATTTTTTTTAACAAGAACTCTTCCAGGTGCCCTATTGCTTTAGCTAGATTGGTTTGTCGGCTCTGTGAGTGGCAGCTGATTGGCTGTTGGTGGGGATGACCAGCCCATTCTCCACAGGAATTTTCTTCCCTGGATGATGCCTATAAGGGCTGGACTAGAAGCAGACCAGTGATCTCCCCGTCCCCAGGGCTCTTGGGCCTATCTGCCTGTTGGTGGTAGTTGTTAGCAGTTATTGCTGGTATTTGGTGAGGAAGATGGAACCCCCCTCCCCAATGATTTATCCCTTCAATGATGACTACAGGGGCTGAGTTAGAAGTAGGTCAGGTGGTTTGGAGGACACTACTGTTTCCAAGGAATATCTTAAAGACAACCCAGGATCTGAACCTAAAAGCCTTGGGAATAGTCATGCTTCTACCCAGTACCCTCAGCCATCATCCTGGGAGCAACTCCCAGGAAGGGTGGTGGTGGTGGTAGAGAATAACCTTGCAACTGCTCCTGCAGGTATAATAGCCACAGTTACTGAAGACTTGGAAAAGAAAGTTCTTGTCACCAAAGTTCTTGGCACCATTAAATGGTTCAGCATCAGAAACTGATTTGATTTGATTAGTGGAAATGCCAGTAAAGAAGTGGCATTGTCATCTGATTTGCTGCAGCACTCTAAAGACCAATGGGACCTTTCCATCTGACTTGCAACTGAGACATTCCATATGTGTTGTCTCCTCCATCAGAACGTGAGCTCCTTGAGAACAGGGATTGTCTCTTGGTATATCTGTATCCCTATCTCAGGACAGTGTCCCTATCTTCACACATAAGTGATTAATCAGTTCTTTATTCATTCATACTTAATTAAATGCTTGTTGACTAGTTGACTGGCTGCTTCCTTTGTGAAATTCCCTCTATGTTTCAAAATAGTTTCTAAGGACAGGATCTGGTGGTATTCAGGGGATTAGTTTCTTTACTGTTGGTGGGATCAATCACATGGTTGATACAGCCACTCCATCTCATCCAAAGTGATATTCCCTACCTGAGCATGATTGTCACTTCCTTGATCAATAAACTCCAATGGCTCCCTGTGACCTTTAGAACCAAATACAATTTCCTCTATTTGGCATTTAAAGCTCTTCACAACCACCCTCCTCCAACCTCTTCCAGGTTGATTATGTTTTACTTCCCTTTATGCACTCTCTGCGTAGGATCCAACCAAACTGACTCTCATGCTGTTCCTTACACATGATATTTCTATCTCTCTGCCTGTCTATAAGCTATCCTTTATGTCTGGAATGTATTATTCCTCACCTTTCCACTTAGAATCCCTGGTTCCTGATCCAACCATTCTGAAAAGCCCAAAGGGCTAGAAGATTGGGCATACACTTTGATCCAGCAGGTCTGTAGTTTTAAAAAGGAAGAGGACCTATATGTACAAAAATATTTACAGCAACTCTTTTTGTGGTGACAAAGAATTGGAAATGAGGTGGTGACCATTAATTGGAGATAAGTTGTGATGTATGGTTGTAGTGGAATACTATTGTGCTATAAGAAATGATGGGCAGGATCTTTTCAGAGAAACCTGTAAAGACTTACATTAACTGATGCAATGTGAAGTGAACAGAACCAGAACATTGTACATAGTGCCAGCAATACTATGAATGACTTAGCTCTTCTCAGCAATACAATGATCCCAAGATAGTTCCAAAAGACTCCTAATAAAAAGTGTTGTCCACATCTAGACAAAGAACTGATGGAATTTGAATTGAGAAAGAAGCATACTATTTTTCACTTTATTTCTGTGGTATTTTTTTTTTGGTCTGTGTCTTCTTTCACAACATGAGTAAAATAGAAATATGCTTTACATGATTGCACATGTATAAGCTATATCAAATTGCTTACCATCTTGGGGAAGGAATACGAGAAGGAAAGAGGGAGAGAATTTGGAATTCAAATTTTAAACAAATGAATGTTAGAACAGCTAGGTGGTACAGTGGATAGAGTGCAGGACCTAGAGTTAGGAGCACCTAAGTTGAAATCTGGCCCCAGACACTTATTAGCTGTGTGACCTTGGACTTAACCCCAGTTTCCTCCAAAAAAAAGTTAAAATTGTCTTTATATGCAATTGGGAAAAAAATAATATTTAAAAAAAAGAATCCCTGGTTCCCTTCAAAGCTCAGCTCAGATACCATCTACTAGATGATGTTTTTCCTGATTCCCTCCTTCTTGAACTGCTGGTACCTCCTTCCAAATGATCTTATATTTATTTTGTACGTATTTATTTTTAAAATCCCATCTTTCTACCTGAAACCATTCCCAGCCCTTGATTCTAGGACCTTCCCTCTATTAATGAGTTCCTATAGAGCTTGCTATCTTTATCTGTTTCTATCTATCTAATTTGTTTGCATGTTATCTCCCGCATTGGACTACAAACTCCTTGAGGGCAGGGGCTGTCTTTTGCCTCTTTTTGTATCCCCAGTGTTTAGCACAGGGCCTGACACATAGTAGGTGCTTAATAAATGTTTATTGATTGATTGATTGAAAGCTTGTTGCTCCTCTTTCATTTTTTAATGGAACCAATGACATCGCAGGTGATATCTTAAACCTTAGGGTGCTATATAAATATTGTTGTTAAAAAGGATTGGCTTCAGCACCTTCTGGGCAGTAACTGTGACTCCTTCCGACCTATAGCCCCCTGCTCTCCCAGTACAATGTAAGCTCTGTGAGAGTAGGGACTGTTTCATTTTTGTCTTTTTATCCCCAGAACCTGGCTAGCACAACAATTGTCACATAGTAAGCACTTCCTACATGTTTATTTGTGTTTTTTTAAATTCGATTCAAAAACACATATCAAACATGTAGAATGTTCCAGGCCCTTTGCTAGGTAATGGGTCTACAAAGATAAAAAGATAAAGTCATGTGTAGTCTAGTGGGAAGATAAGACATATATACAGACAGTTATGATAGAGATGAAAATGTGCTAAGCACTAAAAGCAGGTGCAAATAAAGAACCATGAGAGTTCACATGTGGAAGGAGGTACAAGGAAGGCTTCTTGGAAAAAACAGGCTGTGATGTAGGAGTAATTCACCAGATGGAAGGGGGGGAGATGGGAGGAATGGTTGATCCCACTGCACTTGATGAGGTGGCATTGCCTTTTGTTGTACTGATAGAGCTTCCAGTGAGAAACCTTCCTGCCTGAAAGGCAAGGATATTGTGACTTGATGGTTGCCACATGATCTCGAGACTTAATTCATAATGACCACCTAATGTCTTCAACTGACTGTTACTTGTGGCAAAGAACTATTCCCATCCTGGAGCATCTGTAACATTTTTAGGGTTCCTGGATAGTACCAGCCCCAGAGAAAAGTAAGTCTTTATTGGTTAGAATGGATAATGCCAGGCCTAGGGTCAGAAACACCTTAATTTGAAACTGGTCTCCAAGACACTTACTAGCTATGTGACCCTGGGCAAGTTATTTAATGTATATTTGCCTCCATCTCCTCATCTGTAAAAATGAAGATAATATTTAATAGCACCTACTTCCCAGGTTTGTTGTGAGGATCAAATAATATGTGTGAAGTGCTTAGCGCAGTACCTAGAATATAGTAGATACCATAAAAATATTAGCTATTTTTATAGAAGGAAATGTAGTACCTTCCTTCAGAGAGCTTACATCCTAATGGTGGAAATCACATAAAAAGTAGCTGGAAAAACTGGAGGAGGAGGTGAAATACCTATGTGAGAACATGGTGGCTGAGTCCAGAGAATAAAGAATGACTTATCTGGGCTCTTTCCAAAAATGGAAACTCTAAGCAGTCACCAATGAGAGCAGGGCGCCATAGGTCAGGAAGAGTCATAGCACTAGTGCCCAGAAGCCAATCCCTTTTAACAAGTTATATAGCACCTTAAGTTTTAAGATATCACCTGTGATGTCATTGGTCACCTTTGAAAATGAAGGATGAACAACAAGGTTTGGCATTTTATGGAACCAAGATGGCGGAGTAGTAGCATGGACTTCCTAGAGTGCTGCCCCCAAACCCAGCCAAATATCTGTAAAAAATGGCTCTGAACAAATTCTGGAGCTGTAGAACCCACAAAACGATGGAGTAAAGCAAATCTCCAGCCTAAGACAGCCTGGAAGGTTGCTGGGAAGTGTCTCTCTTGCCATGCTGGGAGCAGAGCACAGTTCGGTGGGGGCTGTGCCTATACAGACAGAACCTGAGCAAGTCTTGGGAAGACTGAATCTCTCACACCTATGGTGGTTTCCAGACTTCATGATCCCAAAATGCTGAGGATAAATTGGAAGATCAGTGAGAAAAGCTTGTGGGACAAGTGCAAGAGAGTAGAGTGGTCTGGCTCCAGCTCCAGAGTGGCTGAGGAGGGAGAGGGCAGAGGAACTCTCAGCAGCCACAGCAGCAGCAGGGGCAGGGGCAGCCACTGTTTCTGGAGCTCTAGGCCCACAGACTGTAGGGGGAATCAAGTGGCTGACAGTACACCCTCCACCCCCACTGGAAGCAGAGAACTATTTTGACAAAGAGCTCAAAAGTCAAGTAAATGACTGGGGAAATGAGCAAAAACCAGAAAAAGAATCAGACTATAGAATCTTACTCTGGAGACAAGGAAGACCAAAGCATGCAAACAGAAGAAAACAAAGTAAAATCTCCTCCATTCAAAGCCTCTAAGAAAAATATGAATTGGTCATTAGGCCATGGAAGAGCTCAAAAAGAATTTTGAAAATCAAGTAAGAGAAGTAGAGCAAAAATTGGGAAGAGAAATGAGAATGATGCAAGAAAATCATGAAAAACGAGTCAACTGCTTGCTAAAGGAGACCCAAAAAAACGCTGAAGAAAATAATACTTTAAAAAATAGACTAACTCAAATAGTAAAAAGAGATCCAAAAAGCCAATGAGGAGAAGAATGCCCTAAAAAACAGAACTGGCCAGATGGAAAAGGAGATCCAAAAGCTCACTGAAGAAAATAATTCCTTGAAGATTAGAATGGAGCAGATGGAAGATAATGACTTTATGAAAAATCAAGAAATTATAAAACAAAACCAAAGGAATGAAAAAATAGAAGACAATATGAAATATTTCATTGGAAAAACAACTGATCTGGAAAACAGATCCAGGAGAGACAGTTTAAAAATTATGGAACTACCTGAAAGTCATGATCAAAAAAAGAGCCTAGACATCATCTTTCATGAAATTATCATGGAAAACTGCCCTGGTATTCTAGAACCAGTGGGTAAAATAAATATTGATAGAATCCACGGATCACCTCCTGAAGGAGAGTCAAAAAGAAAAACTCCTAGGGATATTGTAGCCAAATTCCAGAGTTACCAGGTCAATGAGAAAGTATTGCAAGCAGCCAGAAAGAAACAATTTGAGTATTGTGGAGATACAATCAGGATAACACAAGATCTAGCAAATTTACATTAAGGGATTGAAGGGCTTGGAACGTGATATTCCAGAAGTCAAAGGAACTAGGATTAAAACCAAGAATCACCTACCCAGAAAAACTAAGTATAATACTTCAGGGGAAAAATGATCATTCAATGAAACAGAAGACTTTCAAGCATTCTTGATAAAAAGATCAGAACTGAGTAGAAAATTTGACTTTCAAACACAAGAATCAAGAGAAGTATGAAAAGGTAAACAGCAAAGAGAAATCACAAGGAACTTACTAAAGTTGAACTGTTTACATTTCTACATGGAAAGATAATATATGTAACTCTTGTGACTTTTCTCAGTATTTGGGTAGTTGGAGGGATTATATACATATAGACAGAGGGCACAGGTGAGTTGAATAGGAAGGGATGAGATCTAAAAAAATAAAATTAAGGGGTGAGAGAGGAATATATTGGGAGGAGAAAAGGAGAGATGGAATGGGGCAAATTATCTCTCATAAAATGAGCAAGAAAAGCTTTTTCAATGCAGGGGGGAAAAGGGGAGGTGAGAGGGAAAAAAGGAAACTTACTCTCATCATATGGCTTAAGGAGAGAATAACATACACACTCAAGTTGGTATGAAAATCTATCTTACACTACAGGAAAGTAGAAAAGAAGAGGATAAGTGGGGTGTAGGGGGGATAATAGATGGTAGGGCAAATGGGAGGAGGGGGCAATTAGAAGTAAACACTTTTGGGGAGGGATGAGGTCAAAAGAGAGGATAGAATAAATGGGGGGGCAGGATAGGATGGAGGGAAATACAGTTAGTCTTTCACAACATGACTTTTATGGAAGTCTTTTGCATAACTACACATGTATAACCTATATTGAATTGCTGGCCTTCTCAGTGAGGATGGGTGGGGAGGGAGGAAGGGAGAGAAGTTGGTACTCAAAGTTTTAAAAACAAATGTTGAAAATTGTTTTTACATGCAACTGGGAAATAAGAAATACAGGTAATGGGGTATAGAAATCTATCTTGCCCTACAAAAAAATAGAGGAGATGGGGATAAGGGAAGGGAGATGTGTGATAGAAGGGAGGGCAGATTGGGGGAAGGGGCAATCAGAGTGCTCGGTGTCTTGGGGTGGGGGAGGGGGAAAACGGGGAGAAAATTTGGAACTCAAAATCTTTTGGAAATGAATGTTGAAAACTAAAAATAAGTAAATTAATAAAAAGGCATTTTACAAATGTTATCTTATTTGATCTTCACAACAACCTTGGGAGGCAAGTGCTACTATTTTCCTCATTTTACAGATGAGAAAACTGAGGCAGGCAGCAATTAAATGACTTATCCAGGATCACATAGTTAGTAAATGTGTGAGGCTGGATTTGAGTCAGGACTTTCTGACTGCAGGCCCACTGCTCTATCCACTCTGCCACCAGGATTGGCTAAAAGTCTAGGGTCCCAGAGAAGGGTCATAGAATATTAGAATTAAATGGGACCCTTGGACATCATCTGGTCTAATAGATGATGAAACTGAGGATCAATAAGATGAAGTTACTTGCTCATGGCTTCCCAGCAGGAACTGACCGAGAGGATTGAAACTCTGGTCTTTTGAGCCCAAGCTAGAAACCTGTCCAGTTCCCCATTCTGCCTTCCCTAATTCTCCAGTGGAAAGGATGACCATAAGTTCCAGGGTTTGTTTTTCCTCTGTAAGCTGTTAGAGAGGGTAGTATTACTTTGAATGATCCACAAGTGAGCATCTGGGGTCAGACTCTTCCAGGGTACCACTACCCAAGGAAGTGCTGCCCAACATCTGGTATCTGCCATTCTCCAGCAGCACTGAGATGACCCTGCCCATTGCTGTGTGTGTGTGTGTATGTGTGTGTATGTGCACGCGTGCGTGCGTGTGCAGGGGTGGATTGAGAGAGTGGAGATGGTTAAGAGAGAGGCAGGCTATACTGGAAACAAACTGCAGAGACAGAAAACCACTAGGGTGCAGTTGTGGGCTAAAAGCTCGATGCTGGGTTGCCAGATGCTGGATGCGGATGCTGGAAGGATGACAACTCCAAAACCAGTACAAGGGGACAGTTGGCAATGTTGGCGATTAGATTTGAGTGTTGTGTTTCCATCGTAGCTATAATTAGGCGGATTCTTTGTTTATTTAGGCTGAGAACTGTAAGATAAATGACAGCTCCGAAGATGCTTTTCAGCACTTCATAAATCACCTACTGGCCTGGGCAGTTTAGCCTCTGTGATGTCTTGAGTTCTTCCCCACCCCCGCCTCCACATCTTCTTTAGGAGAAACTGACTTCAGAAAGATTTCAGGTTGGGGGAGGGAGGACACACCAGAGAAAAGATCCAGTCTTTTTCACCAAGAAAGGCAGAAGAGGAAAAGATGAAATGATTGTTATTTCTAAAAATCCCAGGGCTCCAGAAGGAGACACATGCAATGAACTGGTCTCTGGAATCCCCAGTGGAAGATGCTTGGAGATTTTTCCCACCAAGGTGGTCTCTGTTGGTGACGTGGGGGCCAGTTGATGGGCAGGCTTGCCCTCCTCTGGGAGAACAAGGTCTCATTTCGGCTCTAATTCAAACTCTCTCCCCTTCTGCCTCTCTCGACATGTCTGGAGATTTACAGGAGACATTTGAGAAGTATTTATAGTTCAGGAGTTATTTTTTTTCCTATGACTGCATAAGTCTCTCAGGGGGGCTCAATGCCAAAGACTCCACTTTCTTCCCCTTGGAACAATGCATTCCTGAAGAGGGATTATGGAAGGCAGCCCAGACTCCCAGCTGGAGCCTAGATCTGCTCCAATACCCACCCTGGAAAGTGAATAGGGCAAAGACCTAGATAATGACCCACACTTCCCAGAGAGGACATAGGACAAACTATCTCAAGTTAACCATGAGCAGATCACTCCCCTGCTGCTAAATCTTCAGTAGAATAAAATGAAAACTCCTCTGCCTAGTGTTGAAGGTCCTCTACAATCCAACTCCAACCTGCTTTTTCAGTCCTCTTTCATATTTTTTTCATTTTTTATTTCTTCCATAATTTTTCAGGCCCCCTTCATACACCCTACATTTCAATCAAACTTAATACCTATAGCTGTTCCCATGAGCTAAACTTGCCATGGCTTCTCTCTGTATATTCACAAAAGTCATTCCCCATGCTTGTAATGGATTTCTTCCTCATCTCTATTTGTTAAGCATTTCTCTTCCTTCAAGGCTCATCCACCTCCTCCATGTTGCCTTCCCAGCTTCCCCCACTAGTTCGTTTGGCTCTCCTCTTTTCCTACCTCACTTTACCTTGTATTGTTTATAGATTGTACCCCATTCAGCAGACACCTGAAGGTGTCTCCTTTGAATCCCCAGATCCTATCTCTGTACCTTGAACATAGGATGCACCCAATAAATATTTGTGAGATAGAATAGAATAGAATGGAATAGAATCTCATTGAATAGGAACGGGAACAGGATATGAGGAGCCAACAGTCTCCACTGAATTATACTGGAATGTTCTGGAAAAAGGTTAAGCTAGACTGTAAATATGACAGGATCATAGAAAGCAGTGCCTTAACCAAAGGAAGTGCAGGTCATGTGGCCACATGAGAGGAAGCTAGGCTGGGGCTGAAGGAAAGAAAGATAAGAAGTACATGCCAAAGATGCTGTAACCAGAGGTCTCTGATTCAGCAGTTGCAGGTTAAAGAGGGAATGTTATGTACCAGACTAGACTTCTGGGTCAAGGGCACTTTCTTTCTCATGTCACTTGCAGAATCACAGCATCTCAGAGTTAGAAGGGATGTCAGAAGCATCTAAACCATGCTATACCTGAAAAACTGTCCCCTCTTCCGCATAGCCAACAGGTGGTCATCCAACTATTGCCTGAATATCTCAGGTGAGAGGGACCGCACTATAGCTCATGAAAATCCAGTGCACTTTTGGGGATCTCCAATGGTTAGGACACATTTCCTTACATCTGCCTCTCTGCTTCTTCTGCCTTCCATTGTTCCTCATTATAAAAGAATAGGTCTGTCCTGTCTTTCACATGATAACCCATCAAACACTTGAAGATGGTTGTCATCCCCCACCTCTCAAATCTTCTCTTCTGTGGCTGCAGTCTGGTGTGTTATGATAGGGAGTACTTTCTGGTGTGGGTTGGACTAGATAATAATCCCAATAATAACTAGCATTTACAAAGTATCTGCTATATGCCAGTGCTAAGCACTTTACAAATATCTCATTTGATCCTCATAGCAAGCCTGTAAGGTAGGTGATATTACCCTCATTTTACAGGTAAGGAAACTGAGGCAAACAAAGGTTAAATGACTTATCTAAGATCAAATAGCAAGTATCTGAGGCTGGATTCAAACTCAGGTTTTCTGGACTCCAAGCCAGCACCCAATCCACTGTTCTACCTAGATGACTGCTAAGATTGCTTCCAATACTCAAAATCTCCAGGTTAAACATTCTTAGTTCCTTCAATTAATTCTATGAGATTTCTATAACCTCATAGCAAATGAGAGTAGGAAAAAACGTTAGAGACCACTGAGACCAACCCCTTCGTTTTACCTATGAGTAAACTAAGATGAACTAGGTTACATGATTTACCCAAGGCCATATAGCTAGTGTGTGAGGAAGGATTTGAACTCAGGTCTTCCTGACTCCAAGCCCAGCACTGCAGTCGCTACTATCTTTTAGCTGCCTCATTATCCTGTTCACTCTTCTTCGAAAGTCCCTTATTTGAATCCTTTGCCCTTCAGAATTCCCAGGGACTGGGAAGAATGTGCAGAGAAACAAAACTGACTGATTAGTCAAACCATAAATGCTAATTATTTCTGTTGAGAAATAAGACCTAAGAGTTTGTACAAATCAGTTGCATATGAAATTAATATTATGTGAATTTCTAAACAAGGCTCTGTAAATTTGAAGGACTCAATCAAATGACAAAATACTCTGTTAGTTCTCTACCCTGTATACATTTAGGGTAAGATGATTTGGAATCTTAGAGATTATCTACTCTACTCCTTTTCCTCATTTTACAGGTGAGGAAACCAAGGCCCAGACAAGGAAAATAACCTGTGAAATGTTATGTTATACAGGTAGTAAAGTTAGTGCTGAGTCATATTTCAAGACTTTGTGATCCCACTTGGGTTTTCTTGGCAATGACACCGGAGTGATTTGCCACTTTCTACTCCAGCTTATTTTACAGATGAGGAAATGAGCAAATTCAATCAAGTGACTTGCCCAGAGTCACATAGCTAGTTTAAGTATCTGAAGCCAGATTTGAATTCAGGTCCTCCTGGCTGGATCAGAGCTCTATTCACTGAGCCATCCAGCTGGTAGGAGAATGATTCAAATCTAAGTCTTCCTGCTCCCAGTCCAGTGCCCTTTCTACAAGATTCTATAATCCCATCCAATCAAAAGCATTTATTAAGCAACAACTATGTGTCAGGTACTTTGCTAAGGAACTGGGGTTATAAAGATACAAATGAAGCCATCCCTGCCTTCAAGATGCTTACATCCTATCATGTGCCAGGGACTTCTTCCAAACTCAGACAAGACCCAGTGACTAGCAGATTCAAACTGCACCTTGAGGTGATGCACACAAATAAATATCACTCCTTACAAAGGGTGCTAAATGGGAGGGTGTGGATGATATAACCCAACACATTCCTATTACTGAGAAAATAACTCAGAACATGTACCCTACTCCCAGAGGGCTTTAGTTACCTATATGAAGGTCAATGAATTCACTTTATTTATCTGTTGGTGAAAACAGCTGGACAGCTGGGAGCATAACTCTAAAAAAAAAACAGAAAAAAGAAAAAAGTGCAGAAGCTGTCAAATTTACTAATGGGATCCGTAGAGCCAGGAGCTTTGAACAACTTCTTACATGGTGCATTATCAGCATAACAATTCTCTTCTCCTCAGAGCTTTGCTTCTTTTCAGATCTCCTGGTAAAACACACAGCAAAAGCAAGGCTTTCCTTCCTTAGCCTCAGAGTCAGTTTAAGTGTATACTGAAATCCCCTGACTGGTTAACCTCAGATTTCTTCCACTGTCAGCAGATCTCAGGAAAAACCTGAAACCTTAGCTGGGATTTACAAGCCGATCCCAGTTAATATCATTCTGAATCATCTGGCAATGTTAGGATCAAAACTGGCTAATTCGACAGCCTAGGTTTTTCCCATACTTTTATACCTCAGTCCAAAGAAAATGCATCAGATCCTATTTTTCCTTTGCAGGCATGCATGTGTTCCATCTGATAACTCCAAACTTCACCAGCTTCTCTATTTGGCCCAGATTGGGAGGAAAATTGGCACAAATAGTGGGAATTAGAGATAGATAGATAGATAGATAGATAGATAGATAGATAGATAGATAGATAGATAGATAGATAAGACACAGAGAAGCACACAGAGAGACAGAGACAGACAGAAAGGAGCAACAGAGACAAAGACAAAGAAGGCAACCTGAAGGAGAAGGAGGGAAAGGAGAAAAAGACTAGAAAGAAACAGAGGCAAAGAGGCAGAGAGGGGGAAAGAGAGAGAGAAGGAGAGAGGGGAGGGAGGGAAAGAAGGAAGGAAGGAAAGAAAGAATGAATGAAGAAAGAGAGGACAAGAGAGATTGACTTTGTCCCTTGCACAAGAGGACAATGTTCCTAAACAGTGAACTGATCCATTTGATGTACTTGGTACAGAACATTCTATCTCCCATCCATTCTTTTGCACGGGCTGTGCTACATGGATATACCTAAAATACACTTCTGTATTACTATCACTTCTTAGAATTCCTCTAAGCTCACATCATCTGTGCCTGAGACTTTTTTCCAACAGACCCTGTGATTAGTTCCTTCCTTTTCATATTACTTTGTATTTTAAAAAACATTTTCTATTTACTTTTCTGCTACATGTTGTTTCCCTCCATTTGAAAGTAACCTCCTGAAAGGAAAAGACTGTTTTTAATTTTTTTTTTATTTTACATCTCCAAGTACCTAGCATACATAGTAGACACAATAAAGCTTGTTGCATGACTAGATGCTTGCATTCATTTATGAAGTCCTGAGGATGCTTTGCATAGAAGCCTCAATAGTCCCTTGGTCCATTTTTGTGAACCATATTAGGATGTTTATTCTAATGTTGTTGGAAAAGTGTGCAGCTGTGAGACAGCTAGCCATGGTATGAGGTATTTTTATCAAGCTATGGAAAAGGATAACTGAAGCAAACAATTTTATTTTTTTTCCTTATTCCCCCAGAATAAGAGAGTCTTTATTTCTTTTTTAAAATTTTCTTTTTAGTTTTCAACCTTCACTTCCATAGGATTCTGAGTTCCAAATTTTATCCCCATCTTTTTCCTCCCCAACCCCAAGACAGTGTGTAATATGTAAAGAAGAATTAGAACCAATGGGAGAAACCACGAGAAAGAAGAAATGGGAGGGAAGGAGGGAGAGAGAGACAGAGACAGAGACAGAGACAGACAGACAGACAGAGACAGAGACAGAGACAGACAGAGACAGAGACAGAGAGAGAGAGAGAGAGAGAGAGAGAGCAAATAACATGCTTTGATCTGCACTTGGATTCTATTGTTCTTTTTCTGGATATGGACATCATTTTCCTTCATGAGTCCCTTAGAATTGTCCTAGATCCCTGCACTGCTAAGAAGAGATCAGTCTATCAAAGTTAGTCATTGCACAATGTGGCTGTTACTATGTATAGTGGTCTCCTGGTTCTGCTTGCTTCACTCAGCATCAGTTCATTCAAGTCTTTCCAGGTTTTTCTGAAGTCTGCCGCTCATCATTTCTTACAGCACAATAGTATTCCATTACATTCATATATCACCCCAACTGATGGGCGTCCCCTCAACTTTCAGTTCTTTGCCACCACAAAAAGAGCTGCTATAAACATTTTTGTACATGTGGGTCCTTTTCCCATTTGTATGATCTCTTTGGGATACAGACCTAGAAGTGGTATAAGCAAAAAACTTCAAAAGAACAATAGGGAGCCATAAAATAATAGTAATAGCTAGCATTTATATGTAACAAAGTTTGAAAATGTTTTGTAAATATCATCGCATTTTATCCTTATAACAACCCTGGAAAGCAAGCGCTATTATTATCTCCATTTTTAGGTGAGGAAATTGAGGCAGACAGAAATCAAGTGACTTGCCCAAGGTCACGTAGCTGTTGTGTCTGAGGTAGGATGAGAACTCAGAGGTTTTGGATTTCAGGTCCAAAACTCTACCTGCTGCACCACCTAGCTACTTCAAATAAAAAAGACATAAAATGCTTCATAACGGTAATCACAATATGAGAAATACAAATAAAAACCATCCTAAGGTTTTGCTCTAACCCATGAAATTGCCAACCATGATAAAACGTAGAAATAGCGTGAGGACAAGAATAATGAAACACCATTGGTCAAGTGAATTGGTCGAACTGTTCTGGAGAATGATTTGGAATTATGTAAGTAAAAATTGCTAAATTTTTCATGCCCTTTGATCCAGAAATCCCACTGTTGGGAATATACCCCAAAGAAGTCAAAGACAGAAAGGTTCAATATTCTCAGCAGCCTTTTTGTGGGAGCCAAAATAACCCCTGGGAAATAAAGTAGGTGCTCGTTGGTTGGAGTAGAGCTGAATAAATTGTGTTCTGTAATAGTAATCACTGCCATTTATATAGTACCTACTTGTTCTAGACACCGCTAAGTGCTTTGCAAATAATATCTCATTTGAACCTTATAACAACTCTTGGAGGTAGATGCTATTATTGTATTTTACAGATGAGGAAACAGAGGTAAATAGAGGTTAAATGACTAATAGAACATTATTGTACCCTAAGAAATTACAAATATAAGGAATTCATGGAAACTGGAAGAACTTGTATAAATTGATAAGGTAGAGAAAAGAAAACCAAGAGCATGGTGTATACAATAAATATAATATGAATGAAAATAACAAAAAAAAGTCAATTGACCTCACATTAAAAATTATGACTAATATTAGTTGATTCTAGAGGGTAGGTGATGAAGCACTTCTCCCTTCCTTATGATGGAAAGGTAGGGGACAACAGATGCTGAATACTGCATGTACAGCTGCTTGGCTTAACTCTTTTTCTTCATGGCAAGGGAGGGTTTTTATATGTGTAGAGGAGAAAAAATGTAAGGCTGTGTCTGGAATGTAATTTTTTTTTAAAGCAGCAATAAAGCTTAAAAGGAAAGAAAGAGATAGGTGGATATAAGTATGTGAAAAGCTGTTCTGTCATTCAATCATGTCCGACTCTTCATGACTCTCTGGCCTACACTGCCATGGGGTTTTCTTGGCAAAAATACTGGAGTGGTTGACTTGTTCCAAACTATCCTCTCATTTAGGGGATAGTTTATGAAGGGTTCACCTCTGTAAAGCAAATCTAATCCCTGCATTTTGCTTTCAGTCAGAGTTGTGCACCTGAGTATTTTCTCCAGAGTAATCCAAAAGAAGTAAATGGCGAATAGGCATTCAGAATTTATCAGGTATTTATTGGACATTCTGCTAAACTCTGTGAGAAATGCAAAAAAAAAAAAGTCTTAGAAATGGTTTCTGCTTTCAAGGAAGGAGCTAATAATCTAGTTGAGGAAATTTACATGCACGAAGCTATTAGCAAACAATAGGAGATCTGCCAAACCCTCTCTAGCTCCAGCCAGAAAAATTCATTCTTGGAGAACTCTATATCAGTTCACTTGAGAACATTTACCCTGGATGTACAATGATTGCCAGAGATAAGGAACAGTGGGGCCTGATCCTACTAGGGTCATATCCTGCACATTGCAACTATCTTCTGCCAAATTCCCATTGCATTTATAAATCCCTGGAACAGATGTCTGTTTGAGAGCAGGAATCCTGTGTCCTGTTCATCTCCCTTGACATTGGGTTGAGTCTTAGTATTGGAAAACCCTCTTTGAGGTCACCTTCTTGGGCCCTTTGTATCAAGGCAGGACTAGTTAGAGCCAACACAGATCCAAATGAGAGCTGCCTGCCCTTTCCTTAAATGTCCTGGAAGGAGGTGGATCCATCACCTTGCCAAGGAACATTCCTAGGATCTCAAACCCCTTTTATGATTAGGAAACTTTTTCTTTTAACATTACTGAAGGGGGGTGGGGTGAAGGATGAAATCATTCAGTTGGTCTGCTAGCATGAAACCCAGAAGACTAAAGCTTAGAGTTGTTTCTCCCATTGACCTACAAATAGACTTTCATCCTTGTGATGGGCCAGGGTTCAAAAGACCAAAGCAACTAAATGACTCGTCTTGATGATTGGGAGATAATAGTGCCTTTTTGAGAAAAATCCCAAGCTGAAAGGCAAGAGCCCTTGAATTCTAGGACCAGCCCTGCCATTGTCTGGTTATGTGACCTTGGGAGGCATCTTAACCTTTCTGGTCCTTGGATTCCTTACTTGCAGCTGGGGAAGAACAATACCTACCTTCTCTAAACTTTTGATTCCTACTAAAACCAGAGAGTGGTCACATTGTTTTTGGTTATGGAGGGAAGGTCTTGGAGTCAGGAAGACCTGAGTTCAAGTTCTGCCTCTAACATATATTAGCAATATAACCATGGACAAGCTACTTGACCTCTCTGTGCCGTTAGGCCAGGGGTAGGGAACCTGTAGCCTTGAGGCCACATATGGCCGCTAGGTCTTCAAGTGGGGCCCTTTGACTGAATCCAAATGAAGGGTCCACTTGAGGACCTAGAGGGCCACATGTGTCCTTGAGGTTGCAAGTTCCCACCCCTACCTTAGGCAATTGCATACATTATATGTATATAATGTATATGTATGCAATATGTATATATAATATATTATATATAATACAAAAATTATAATAGTGCATATAATATATATAATCATATATTAGAGATGAGCTGCTACTCTGAATCTAGAGATGAATTTTCCACACCAAGAGTTCCCTTCATCAGTGAAATCACAGGACTAGACTTAAAAAAAAACAAGGTTAAAAAAATCCATTGGTGAGAAAATGATTGGTGAGAGGGGAAAGGAGCTTGTATTGGGGGGATAACAGAAACGCAGAGTTATTTTCAATTATCTTTCAAGTTAAAAAAAAAAATACCAAAAATTTTTACTGCCATTATCAGACATCTGCTTCAGTTCTCTACTTCTCTGTCCCTGGAGAGCCGGGTGCAGTTGAGGTTAGAGAGAATCAAAAATGGTTGTTATCAGCATTCCTAAGAGAACTCCCTCTCTTTGCATGTCTTTCCCAGAGAGCAGTTGGCTCAGGGGCCTGGCTCATGCCTCAAGCCTGTGAGTGGGTGTGAGACTTGGGAGATTTTTCTGGTGGGGCCTGGGGAAGAAGGGAGGGTTATGGGTGTATAAAGTGGCGACAGTTTATCTGAGGCTGGCGCTGGGTTCATTAAGTGGCCTGGTTCAGCTTATCTGCCTCTTGTCCACAGTCATCTGTTCTGAAAGATGGACCCTAGGCCCTTGTCACCATCCCTGAGGCATCAGGTGCTTAGGAGGGTGTGAATTGAAGTGCTCTCCCCCACTTCCATCTTCATCTCCACCCTTCCTCATCCTCCAGAGATAGAAACTGGAGCCAAAGAAATGGGAATAAAGCCTGAAGAGGCTTCTTGGCTTTCCACACTGGCTTCAGTCCCAGGGATAGCAAAGTTCTCTGGAATGGTTAGGCTGCTTGTGCAAAGGAGACACAAATAGCCTGGTGGAGAGAAGGAAAAGACATTAATATGACCTTGGACATCAAAATCACTTAGATTTCAGTATATGTGGCACATATTTATGAAGCAACACAATTTGGATTTCGTTTGTCCTTGTGACATTCCTATAGTGTGTAATAATGACAATACTAGCATTTACAAAGCACTTTAAAGTTTTCAAAAAGCGCTTTACATTTTACTTACTTCATTTTCTTCTCACAACATCTCCATGAGGCTGTTACCATTATTATCCCCATACGGAAAAAACTGAGGTTGAGAGGTTAAACAACTTGCCCATAGCCACATTGGATTCCAGGTTCGATGTTCTAGTCACTGTGCTGTCCAGTTGCAAGGTCAAGGGAATGGGTGGGATAGTGAGAATTCAATCCTCTTGTAATTCATGTTATATGGCCACAGTGAGACACAGAGGAGTTAAAAATTTTACAGTGTCACAGTGCAACTCAGGGATAGACTCTGGGGCAGAGCCCAGGTCTCCTAAATCGCAAGGTAGGATACCTAATTGATAAAGCATTGGACTTGTCATCAGGAAGACCCAAGTTCAAATATCATCTCAGACACTTACTAGCTGGATGACCCAGGACAAGTTACTTAAACTCTGCTTTAGTTTCCTCACATATAATAATAGCACCTACCTCTCAGGGTTGTTTTGAGGATTAAATGAGATATTTGTAAATCACTTAGCACAATGCTTGGCATGTTATTGTTCAGTCATTGTTTTTTCAAAGTGTATCTGACTCTTTGTGATCCCATTTGGGTTTTTCTTGGCAAAGATGCTGGAGTAGTTTGCCATTCCCTTCTCTAATTCATTTTACAGATGAGGAAAACTGAGGTAAACAGGGTTAAATGATTTGCCCAGGGTCACACAGCTAGTAAGTATCTGAAGCTGAGGTGAATCTTTCTGACTCCAGGCCTGGCACTCTACCTACTGTGCCCCCTGCTTGATATATAGTAGGCACTTAATAAATGCCTGTTTCCTTAATCTCATGCTGCCTTAAACTTAGGCCTTCTCTCATCAGACAGTTCTAAACAAGGATCCTAATACTACCCTGCAATGATCTTTCACTGTTGAGCTTAGATGTGCTCATCTTTATATATAAATATAACCTGTGGGTCAGCACTCTTAAATTCTGGGCTTACACAGACCAGTTCCAATCTTAGACACTGCCCCCAAAAGATTCTTCTTTTGGGAGCTCACATTGTCCCAGCCTAGAGTTTGTTGTGAGAAAATTTCAGTACATAGTGCATCTTTAGTTTCCACAAATGTAAGTGAATAAGGGGCTCCCATTCCCACCTAAGGACTTAAAGTACCAATGTATTTATTCATTACAGTACAGTCTTTATTTCATCCCATAGAAAACGCAGAAGATGCAAAGGACTCATAGGAGCCCATTAAAAAAAAAAAAGACTCAGAAAACACATAAAGAGCTCATGCTAGCCCACAGGCCATGAATATAGCTCTCCTCCCTTTTCCACCTTTAAACAGACTCCAAAAGTCCTCCAGACTCGGTATCACTCCCATGACTTGGAGTCCCCTCAGAAGAGAACTGAACTTAGGACTGCCAGACAGACATGACCTTGACATTCTTATGAGTCCCTTTCTACCCTGCAGATCCTTTCTGAGTATTTGAACTAGTCCATAAGGAGAATGCACTTGGGTTTCCTCACCAGGCAGCCTATCTTCCCTTCAGACTCACCTTGTCCAAATAATACAATGTAATTTTGAAATGCATAGTCCAGATCCCTTGTTCCTCTGTCATATGACAAAAATCCTCTGCCACATGACCAGGGGCCATGTAAAGAGTCATACTGTTCAGGAGATTCTTCTTATCTCAAAAAAAATCTGGATTCCTGAACTCTAAAACATGTGGTTACTTTCAAGGTAACCCTTGAGACTGGGGCTGCCCAAGAATTTTCTTCTGACTAGAAGGCTACATTCCAGGATTCCAACTGCCTGGAAAACCCTTTCTTCTCCAACTATGAGGCTGGAGTTCAGGAACAACATTGTCTAGGAAGTCTCCTCTCAAGTCCCATGGGCAAGACTATGTCTCCTTCTGCCATATGCTTCTTCAGGAGCTATACCCCTGGCTGGTTGCTGTCATCTCTTGTGCTTAGAAAGCCAATATTCAGATCTCTGGTCTCTCACCTGTAGTCTAAAGAGAAAAGAAAAGAAAAGAGAATGGAAAGGAAAGGAAAGAGAAAGAAAAGAAAAGAAAGGAAAAGAAAAGGAAAGAAAAGAGGAAGAAAAGGAAAGGAAAGAGAAAGAAAAGAAAAGATAAGAAAAGAAAGGAAAAGAAAAGAAGAGAAAAGAAAAGAAAAAGCTTGTCCTGACTTATGGTCCAGGACCAACACTGTTAACTTACATTGTGATCTTGGAGGTTACCCCAGTCACTGAAATCTAAGAGTGATATCTTGAGTCCTTTCAATGAAGTGTTGAGGGTAGGCATGTTCCCTCCCTTCTATAAGATGACACAGTCCAAAGTTCCCAACAAATGTTCACTGCCTTCTAAGCTCCTCAAATCAAACTCATTTTCTTTAATTCAACAAGCATTTATTAAGCACCTACCACATATCAGGCACTGGAAATGCAAAGACAGAAATGAAAACAGCTCTTGCCCTCAAGAAGCTTACATTTTACTGGAAGAAAACGGGAGTACAGTGGTACAGGGAGCTGAGTGTTTCAGTGGATAGAACACTGGATCTGGAGTCAAGAAAATTTGAGTTCAGATTCAACCAGACACTTAACTAGATGTGAAACCTTGAGCAAGTCATTTAATCTCTGATTGCCTCAGTTTCCTCAATTGTAAAATGGGAGTAATAATAACACCTGTTTCAGAGGATTCTTGTGAGGATAAAATGAAGTCATTTTTGCAAAACACTTAGTACGGTGCCTGGCACATAAGTGCTAGCTTTGACTACTTTTATAAGTAAGTTGAAAATATGTAAAATATAAATACAAAATAATTTCAGAGTGGATTTTTTTTCAGTTATTTCAATCTCGTTGTAACCCCTTTAGGGGTTTTATTGGCAAAGATACTGGGATGGTTTGTCATTTCCTTCTCCAGCTCATTTTACAGATGAGAAAACTGACTCAAACAGGGTTAAGTGACTTGTCCAGGGTCACAGAGATAGTGAGTGTCTGAGGTCAGATTTGAACTCAGATCTTCCTAACTCCAGGCCAGGCATTCTATCCACTGCACCACCTAGCTGCCCCCTTCAGGGTAGAGGGAACCGTAATATAAAGATCCCAGTGGAGCTCTTGCTATGTGACCAACCTATTTTCTTTTATTTTTTTCTATTTTCTTTTCAATTACACAAGGATGACATGCTTTATACCACTTCCTCAGATTGGCATATAGATATCATGAGCAGTGTCATCTTAAAAGACAGTGAGAAACAGTGAATGGGGGAAAAGCTAATTTTTAAACAGCTTGGCAAAAGTCCCAACTGAGCGAAATTATCCCAAGGAAATTTAATGATGAAACCAAAAGGAAGACATCAAACAGATAAAGGCTGGAAAGGAAAGATCTGCAAGGATTTAAAAATTATAGTAAATTCTTTGCCATTATGAAGAGTAGACTACACTATCATGATCTTTAGAGTACCTATAGAAATGTCTCTACAGAGGACAAAGTGAGAAAGTATAGGCAGAAGAGGCTCGTGCTAGGGGCTGCACAATCTTGGAGGCGTTGAAGGATCAATTCTCAAGGAATCTAAAGAAGGGGAAGATATCAGAAGTGTGAAAAAGTCTCAGACCTTATTAATACCCCCACCCCAATACCACCAGTAGCTGCAACTATTACCTCTATGCCTGTCACAACTATAAATAATTTTGAATGATAATAATCTACACATGTGTAATGAACAACTGGACTATGCCTTCAAGCATGTGTGATCTTGGGTGCCAACTGGGGTTATGCTGGTAAATCTTTCACAGCTACTGGCACAACACACTTTTAAATTTCATCAGTATTATTAACATTTAACCCATCACTTTCTTAAGCCTAGACAATCAACAAAACAATAAATCAAATCAACTATCGAAGTCAAAAATAAAATAAAACAAATCCTGATTGGTAGGTGTTGTCATTTTCTGAGGTATAAATGCTCACACCAAGAATGTAATCATCAGCTGCCCTGAGCCAGTTGGAGCTGGCTTACACCCTTCAGGAGGCTGGGGAGCCTAGTTCTGGAAAAGAATTATTCTGCTCAATGGAAAACCCTGCCTTCGATTTCAGAACAGGCCCAGATATTCTGGGACTGGGTGGTAAAGAGCCCCCAGAGTCCTGGAACCTAGAATTCTCTCTGATTCCCTAGCCCCTTCCCTTAGGAGCATCCACTTAGCAAAGAGTAAAACCCCCAGGCCTGAGTCACCCCATGACAGCAGGAGCTGCTGGTGAAGAGGGACTGAGATAAATGAAGTAACCTTCATCCCCATCGACGTGGGCCAGACAGAAACCAGGTGGAAAGCAACTAGCCTTTGTCTTCTGTAAACAATCACCCCTCGCCTGCTGCAACAGCCTGATTCTGAGCTGGGAATTAAAAGAGCAGCTTCTGCAGGTCTGGGGCCACTCAGCTGGACAGAGAGTTAAAGGGCACAGGAGATAATATGCTTGATGGGAATGATGCTTGAGGAAACACAGCCATTCGTCAACAGGGGTTCCCTTGACCTGGTAGAAGAAAATCTGATATCTAAACACTTCCCTGTGTCCCAAAGCACTCTGAAAGTTCTCAAGCTAAATATTTGATACTGGGTCAGATAAGAGCTCTCAACTCCTCCCTTGTACCAGAAGGCAGCTGACAGAGACAAGAGAGGACTCTGGCCAGGACTGGACTTAGTTGAATCCATGCCTCGGATGAAGTGTATTTTTGGATCCCCATGATTCCCACCCTGTAGGTTGAAGGGCATGATTGGGGTAGATGGATGAAGATCAACAGCAGCTCCTTGCCTCTACTCCCAACCACAAAGTCAAGGTCATGGGAAGCAAGAAATATATACTTCATGGCCTGGAGCTTCAGCCAAGGAGAATTTTGGAGGGATGTGCCTGTGTATGTGTATGTATAAAAGTGTGACATACTTAAATTGTTGATTTAGGTACCTTTTGCTCCCAGGACAACACCAGTATCCTTTGCTTTTTGTATTTCTACCATTTGAAGCACTAGAAATTGGACCAATGATTTTAATGGCATAAAAAATTCCCTGGAGGGGGAACTCCCTCTACCAATGTAGGTCATCACCCTCTCTGTGATTTTATAACCCAGAGGGTTGCCTAGAACAATGAGAGATTAAGTCACCTGTCCCCAGTCATCCAGCCAGTATGGGTCAGAGGCAAGACTTTGAGTCTAGGCCTTCTCAACTTTGAGGCCAGCTCTCTTCCCACCACATACCCTTTCCCTGTTGGTTCACCACAGGTCTTTTGTGACATTTTGACTTATGTCTTTCCAGTGTATTCATCATGGTTTATTGTGTGTTATAGCTTACCTGTGCTTGTGCCTAATCCCCTAACAGAATATAAGGCACATGAAGGCAGGGATTATGTCTGTCAAAACTTTGTCTCTCCCATAACACTTCACAAAGCTCTCTGCCTGCAACAAATACTAAGTAGATGTTTGTTGAAGGATGGAAGAAAGGAAGAAAGGAAGGGAGGAAGGAAGGAAGGAAGGAAGGAAGGAAGGAAGGAAGGAAGGAAGGAAGGAAGGAAGGAAGGAAGGAAGGAAGAAAAAAGAAGGGTCAACTTGTGCAGGAATGCTGTTGACTTTTCCCTCTATAAGCTGATTCCACAGGAGTACACAAAGGTGGAAAAGAAATCACCTCCCAAATTAACTCCTTTTGTCTACTTTAGCTGAAGGCAAACTTCAGGAATTACAAAAATAACCCAGGCCCATGGACTTAGTTGGTAGATGGATGCCAGTTAAGTCAGAGTCATAGTCAGAGAATTTAGAACTGCAAAGGACCTTGGAGATCCATCATTCTGAAGTTACAAAACAAAGTTAAGTGCCTGAATCCCCTCAGGGAGGCAGGGACCCGACCGGCCATGGCTGAAAGGAAGTACTTTTCTGTTTACAAGTCAAATCTCTGCATGGTGGGAATGAGAGAGGTCCCTACAGACCCTTGTTCAGGGTTTCCTAGAAAAGAATGCAGGCAAATCTCAGTAAGACTTTTTGTTCTTCATTAACCATATAAGTGAAATTCTTTAAGATTTGAAGAATTTCAGTCATTTAGAGAAAACACAGAAGTAGGAAAATGAGATTTCCTGAGAGTGGAGATGAGTCACACAGATGATCTTTAAAGGGATGCTTCAGGGATTATAAAGAAATTGTATAAATAGTAAGTGCCAGGTTTTCTATGTACAAACCAAAAACACACCAAGAGAATTGTTTCCTGACCATACATTACAATCTTCAGTTCAGCTGGTCTTCTTGCATACAGAGGCCTTTGATCACAAGGAAAACCAAGCCTGGGAATATGGATGGCTCAATGCCACCCATTCTGACTAATAGATAATCAACTTAAAGTAGAATTGTAATGCACAATTCTAGTAACTGAGGCAAGCACTACAAAATGCATCCTGAAGAAAGAAGTATGAAAGCCACCTTCTATTCCAATTTTTAATTCAAACTACTACTATGCCTATATGCCCAAAGAGAATACAGAAAAAGGAAGAGGAACCATATGGACAAATATATTCTTAGCATGCTTTTATTGTAGCAAAGAACTGGAAACTGTCCATCAAATGACGAATTGCTGAACAAATTATGATATAGGAATATAATGGAATATCATTAGGCAGTAGGAAATGATGAATGAGATGGATTCAGAGAAACCTGGAAAGGCTTATATGAACAGATGCAGAGTGAAATGAGCAGAAGCAAGAGGACAGTTTATACACTAACTAAAAAGATTGTAAGGAAAAACAACTTTAAAAAACTTAAGAGCTCTGATCAATACAATATTCGACTGCAATTCCAGAAGGCTATTGAGGAAGTATGTTGCCCACTGCCTGATAGGTGATAGATTCCTGATGTAGAATGAGCCTTACATTTTTTAACATAACCAACATGTGAATTTGATTTTACTTGATTATGCTTACTTATTGCAAAGGATTGGGAGGGTGTTAATTGAAGGGGCTGGAATTTTGGAAGGAGAAGAGAACTGGTAATCACGTTTCCAAAAACAGAAAACAAAGAAAAGGTCTTTGAAGCATTTATTTTAAAAATATACAGAACAGAATAAAAAGAAGTTTGAGAGACACAGTTTTAAACAAATGCATTGAATTTACTTTTGTTTAAAAAGCAAGTTTTACATAAGAGAGATTTGTAGTGTCATTTGCAGTCTTTTTTCTGTTCTTTGCATATGGAAGCACTCATGTTTGTTCTTATTTGTCAAGTTCAGAATACCAAAAAATAAAAAGTCAAATTCAGTTAAGAGGGAAATCTCAAGGAAAGACCCAGAACACTGCTCTCTGGGAGAAGAAAGGTGACTCCAGTGTACCAGATAGCCTATGCTGAGGAAGCCTTTACTGGAGGAGGGAGCAGTGTAGGGCAGGAAAATTATCCAGGCTGAGGCTTCAGGGAATGAAGGAAAAGGAAAGTAGATTCATAAATTAACTAGTCAGTCTTGCTTATTAGTTGTTGAGGTTAGTTATTTTTACCTGTTAAATGAGTACAATTGCTGTCAGCAGCTTTTAAATTTCAGAGCCCTCGGGCAAAGCCCCAGTCTTATTTCAGTCCTGTGTGACTCTTTGTGATTCCTTTTTGGGGTTTTCTTGTCAAAGATACTGGAGTGATTTGCCATTTCCTTCTCCAGCTCATTTTACAGATGAGGGAATTGAGGCAAACAGGGTTCAGTGACATGCCCAGGGTCACACAGCTAGTAAGTGTCTGAGACTAGATTTAAACTCAGATCTTCCTAACTCCAAGCCAGTGCTCTATCTACTGTGCTACCTAGCTGCCCTAAACTCCAGTCACTCCAACCTAATTACAGCTCTGAAAGAGCACATTCTGCACTTGGGGGCAGGAGTATCTTCTTCCTCAGAGAGCAAGCACATTTTGGGTGTTGTTCATTATGGATGTTCAAAAAAATGTCAACTATGAAGCCTCAGAAAATGCCAAGAAACTCCTGCATCCTGGTTCCCATGCAGCTTGAGAGTAAGGATTTCAGGGACAGTGGACTCAGTTGCAAAATTAAACTGCAAAAAAGAAAACTGAAGTGAAAAAAACCAAAAGTCATTGTTTCAAATGTGAATTGGGGAAAAGCCAGAATTCAAGACTGCGGAACAGTGACTGGAGAAAGAAATGTGAATGGAGGATTCACTCAAGCCCGCAGCTGACATAGCCAAAGAGATGGCATTTGTCTTGGACTTTTCTTCCTTGAGAGATGAGAGTTTTTCAGAATTTCATCTCTGCCCCAACCTCTGCCTCCTGGTGGCCCTCCAGAACAATATTTTCTTGCTCAGCAGGGTAAAAACTCATATTTCCAGCTGCACTCCCCTTCCCCCTTTTCCCTGCTCTTGACTGCTGTCCCGACAGGCAGACAGGCCTCTTCAGCAAGCTGTTTTCTCACCACCAGACTCTGGCTATTTCCTGTCCCTGGAGTAAACCAGCAAATGAGAGGAGCACAGGAGAGGTATCAGCTGCACCAGGACCCAGGTCACTGATGCTCAAATTTTTTAATGAACCATGAGGAGAAAAGAAGGTCGAGGTTCACTGAAGGGTGAGCACAATATGAGCCTGGGTTATTAAATCTCCAACATACAGACATCAATACTCCCTCCAATACCCAATCCCCTCAGGAGCTAAGATGCTGCAGTGACCAATTGGGAACCACCTTATATCTTCCAAGTTTTGTCAGAAGCTTAAGAAAATGTCTTCACATCCAAGGGAGTTTCTTAGGATTTGCTTTTGATTCTCACCTCACCCCCTTTAACTCTGATGTGCTCTGTCTCTACTTCTCCAGCAGACCTTGAAAGGGTCAGAGTGAGAGTGGCCAAAAGAGTTACAGGAGAAGGGTGTGGCTTTCAGACTGAGAAATGTACTTGGTAGCCGCTCCTTCACTACCCACCCTAACCTGGGCATATCCCAAAGTTCCACACATCTTCCTCCACTCATGTCCAGTTGAACTGAAAGCTTTGGATTACTTGGGTAGAGGAATGAATGGCAAAATTGATAAGGAAATAGAGGCAGCATTTTGTCTCTGGCTTTGGAATCTGATTTCTCCTTAGTTGTAGGAAGCAGGTCCTTCAGATTGATAAACTCTGTAATAAGGAGGCATTAGAAGCATATTTGTATTCAATAGTTCAATCTGTCTAGGCCAATGTACATGTAATGGGGGTGATCACAACTCACCACAACCCCCTTCCCCTAAAGCACTTTTGGAGGATGAGGGAAACTGAACTGGACTCTTCCAGTCACTTCCAGTATACATGTGGCTCAGCACTGACACAGCAAGTCCTTAGTCCCTATGATGGCAACCAGGGGAGAGGGATGTCAAAAAAAGATTGACTACTAAGCCAAGGAGAATATGACCCATTCAGGGGACTTTAAAAGGAGAGACAACTTCTACTCTTAATCTCTTCTTCCACTCTCAAGAAAGTGGTATGAAGCTTTCTCTGAAATTTCGATAAGGAGAAGGAAAAAGGTGCCTCTCTCCCTCTCCCAGCATCATGATGATGCATATGACAGAGAGAACATGTATTGCTTAAGTGAGCTTGAACCTCATGTTGTTGGAAGAGGCCTCAGCAACAGGTAGCTGTGACTGAAGGAATGATTTGGAGAGTGCTGGATTTTGAGTGGGAAAAATCAGAGCTGCAGTATCTACTCTGCTACTCAGTATCTGTGTGACATACAACCTTTCAGAACTTCAAAAGGATTACGGAATCACAGAAAGATTTGACGACTAGGTTGCACAGTGGATAGACACTGGGCCTCGATTCAGGACAAAAATCTAATTCAGATCTGACTTCAGATACTTACAGCTGTGTGGTCCTGGGCAAGTTACTTCACCTCTGCCTCAGTTTCTTCATTTGTCAAATGGTGATAATAAGAACACCTACCTCACAGGATTATTGTGAGGATCAAATGAGACAGCACTTGTAAAATGTTTGGTAAAGCTTAAAGTACTGTATAAATGCTACCTACTATTACCATAATTATTAAAAGCTAAAAGGGACTTAAGAGACTCCCCAGTCCAATCCCTCCATTTTATAGATGAGAAAATAGGCACAGAGAGGTTAAATAATTTGTCCAGTATCACACAGGTAATAAATATGAGTGGTCTTCATGACTTCAAGCCTGGTACTCTATCCATCTGCATTGGTGGAAGGGACTTCCCTCCCTAGGAGTTCTCCATGCAGATAAAATCACAGGCCCTTTATATATTGGTTTGAAACATGTAGGACAAAAGTAGAAAAGACTGTTAGACTGGGTAAGAAACTTTGTGCAAGGAATCCTAATCTTGCATTAATTCTCACAGTCCTAACACCCTATTGGGTCACACTGAACTTACGAATATGCAATATCCCTTTGTTCCATGACATTAGGGCAGTTAGGTGACTCAGCAGATAAGAGTGTTGGGCCTGGAGTCAGGAAGACTCATCTTCCTGAGTTCAAATCCAGCTACAAATACTTACTAGCTGTGTGACTGGGCAAGTCACTGAAACCTGTTTGACTCAGGTTTGTTATCTAGAAAATGAACTGGAGAAGGAAATGGCAAGCTATCCTAGCATGTTTTTGCCAAGAAAATCCCAAATAGGGTCATGAAGAGTCAGACACTACTGAACTACAACAACAGTTCTATGCCCTAACAACTGCCAATATCCTCATCTCCTACTTGTCTTCAGTGGTCTAGTATAGACCAATACGCAACAGAGTTGGATAGTTCACAAGAGTACAATCAGATCCTGTAAAGGATTACAAAGAAATGAAAGCCAGTTGTATGAAGGTTGGTTACCAGTCTAGGAAATGTAGTCTAGGAAAAGAGCCAGCATCAAGACAAAGGTTTTATGTACGGGGGAGACAGCAGGAGTCTCAAACATTAGTGGGATCTAAGAGAGTAGGCAGCATCATGTTAGGGTGTACAGAGTCTGAGCTTGAATACTTTCCCATACTTGGTCATGCTCAGTGACCTGAAAGTACCTGAGAGTTTTTAAGCCAGGGACTCTGGCCCACATTGTTCTTCCTAATGAGCTTCTGTGAACTGTGAATAGCTCCTGACTTTTGTCTCCTGCATTGGAGTGCATTGTCAATGGTAGTACTGACAGCATCACACTCCAACAGAAAAGGTCATTTCTACTTATCCCTTCCTTTATTCTCTTCTCTAAGGCTGTATCTCAGGTTCATGAAATTCCAGGTACCACCTTGATGTACCAAATCACTCCTCCATTCCCACAATCAGATCTGTTCCTTTTGAGCCAAGTATAACATTCCTTTGCTGAGTTCCAGGCACCGGTTCCATCCCACCATGTCTCAGACTAAAAAATGATGACAAAACATTTATAATGCTTTGTGATGCAAAGAGAAGGAATCCTAGGTTTTTGGAGCAAGGAGGTCTTTATTTGAATCCCAGCCCTGCTGCTACTACTGTTATTGTAGTCATTCATCCTTCATTTTCAGAGGACCTATGACCTCATAGGATGAGATCTTGACTTGTGAGTGAACTGGATTTAAGTGTGGCAGAACTGCACAAAGTCATCAGCCTCATTCTCTCTTCCATAGTCATCGAAGTCTGGTGGCCCAGGGTATAGGTGTGACCTTGGCATCTTCAACATCTGACCAAACTCTAAGCTCTGGTACATAGAATACATGAAAGAGACTAGAGAGGTTGGAAGGGTGCAGGATATGAAAGATTTTTAAAAGCCAATTAGAGGATTTTATATTTGATCCTAGAGATAATGGGGAACCACTAGGATTTTAGAAATTTATTTGGGAGAGGGGTTATCATAAGGGAGGGTTTGACCTAGAGTAGAGATAGAAATAAATATGATGGAATGAGTAGATAAGAAAACTGAAACTTAGAAAATATGAATGATTTGCCATTGGACACAGAGCAAGTAATTATTTGAAGTAGTATCTGAACCCAGACCTTCCTGACTCCAGGTCTGGCATTTTAGCCTTTAACTCAAGTCCTTATTGCTTCGATTACAATCCTCAGTCCAGGCTCTTACATACCATGTAGGAAATGATGGAGAGACCCCGAAACTCGGACTCCCTGTGTCGTGACTTCTCAAAAATTCTTTTATCTGTTGGAACATTTTTTTTTCTAGCAGAACTTCAGGTGATGGGATACTGAAGCCAGCAGAGGGAGGGCTGAGATCTTTAAATATGTTGAAAATGCTATCTGGGCTTTCTCAAATATGTCTTTCCCATCCAGGTATTTACTCTGTGATACCCTTTTTTGTTCCAGGAGTGGTAGAACCTCTGAAACCTGTGTTTTCAAACTGATAAGACAAAGAAAGACACCCCCCCTTCCCCATCCCCATCCATTTGCTCAAAGCATTGGAAGAAGTAACCCTAGGTTAAGGGGTGACATTTGGCATGGCTCTCCTTACTGGTGGCTTCTTTACCTTCCTTTTCCCCAAAATAATATGTTTTGTGCATCCAGAGAACAGGAGGTGATGGGGAGAAAATAAATGGGCTTTCTCCAAGGGATTCACACAGGCGCTTGTGATCCTGTTATCTTGCAGACTTGGCAAATTCTTTACAGCCTCTGATCAAGGAGGAGGCTTTTTTTGATGTTTCTGTATGTTTTCGATTTACTGCCCCTGCTGCTGGGCTTCGAGAAGATGCCCTTATCAGGGGGCCCTTCAGAGCTTTCCAGACGGATTGCAGAGTCAGTGTGTTTTAAAATAAACAGCAAACTGACCAAGGAATGTAGTTTCTTTGGGGCTCAAGTAACATTTGCATAAAGCGGGGGAATGGATACCAGAAATGATCTCCTGCCCTTGATGAATACTATCCCCATCATATTAACTCAATTGATTCAAGCATTTTGAAGACCTTGAAGAATTGTGCTGATTTTTAGGATGAGGATCTCTGAATTTTTGCATTCTATTTGCCTCCTGACACTTTTTCCAAGGCTGAGAGGATGTATAGGGGGCATTAGACTCTGAGACTTTGGACTCTTGGATAATCTCTTCTCCATTGTAATCAAAACTCAGACCAATCAGTTTACCACATTGTGGGGTCCATGACTAGGAAGACAGGGTGGAGACCGAGAAAAAGGGAAACTGACATTAGCCATAGCCTGCTCATGCTTTGGCAAAGTCCCTTCCTATTTCAGGGTATAGATAACTCGTGAAGAGTAAAAGATCTACATGTTCCAAGAATATCTGATTTATACTTCTTGAGCATTTGTGAATTATGGACTCCCAGCATTTGATAGAAGTCAGAAGAGCTTTAATCACCATTGAGTGGTGACTCATGAGTTTTACCAATGCCTAAGAGCCTCATGGTGTTTTTAGCTCATGTCTTTTCCTATAATGCCGATGACACCATCCTACCACTTCTGAAGGTTGACTAACATGGAAACAGTCTGATTAAATTCAACCTTGTCCAATGATCCAACATCTTTCCAGTTTGAGATGGTAATTAATATGGAATATTATTTGGTCACACTCAGATTTTGGTTTCCTGATGACTTTTCCTTCATGGTTTTGATCCAGTCATTGACAATATCAAGAAGACAGTCAATAAACATTTATTAAGTGCCTACTATGTCCCAGGCACTGTGATAAGCACTGGGGATATAAAGGAAGGTGAAAGATTGTCTCTGCTCCCAAGGAGTTCACAGTATAACGTGGAGACAAAATATAAACCACTGTGGACAAACAAGGTATATACAGGATAAATTGGAAATAATCAACAGAAGGGAGATAGTAGAATTAAAAGGGATCAGAAAAGGTTTCTTGTAGTATGTGAGATTTTATCTGGGACTTGAAGGAAGCCAGGAGGCAGATATAAGGAGCAATAGCATTTCAGGTACTGGAGACAGTCAGTGGAAATACCTAGAGTCAGCAGAGGGAGTGTCTTGTTTGAGGAACAGCAAGGAGGCCATGTCACTGACTCATGGTTTATGTGATATAGCAAGGTATAGGGAGACTGGAAAGGCAGTAAGAAAGTGGGGCTATGTTATAAAAGACTTTGAAAACCAAAGTGAGGGTTTATATTTGGTCCTAGAGATAACAGGGAGCCACTGGAATTTATTGAATAGTCAGACTTGAATTTTTAGAAGATCATTTTGATAGCAAAGTAAAGAATAGACTGGAGTGGGGAGAGACTTGTGGCAGACAGACCCACCAGACCCACCAGCACATTACCTTTAAATTCCTTGCCACCTGTCCTATCTCCTTTATGGGCTTGACCCTGCTGTTGACAAGTTCAAGCATACATTAACTTCTGTCTTTAAATGTCTTGGCTCCCTTGCCCCGTTTCCCAAATTCTGTCTGATTTGTCTGCTTCTACATGCACGATGCTGAACGCTGCTGCAGAAAATCACACAACTGCGTTGATTGGGGCCCTACAAATTTCTTATCTAATCTCATTGCTTCTATTCTCCACCACACTCCCCACAGCTGTTATTTCAAACCTTTTCTCTGTTTAAAAACTCTATATCATGCACCACCCACTTTAACTTAACCACGCCAACTTCAATTAAAAAACAAAACAGCTGAGGGGCAGCCGGGTGGAGCATCAGCCCTGGAGTCAGGAGGATCTGAATTCAAATGTGAACTCTTTGACATCTGACACTTACTAGCTATGGGACCTTGGGCAAATCACTTAACTGCGATTGCCTTGTCTGCCCCCTCCAAAAACAAACAACTGAGGGAAGACCAAGTGAGCTTGTTCTACTCCACATCTCTGTGCTCTTCTACATCTTCCCCTACTTTGCTCTACTCATTGAGAAAAGGGGAACCTTCCTCTCAAAGCCAAACCCCTGTTCTTCTACTCCTGATTTTTTCTCTCCTCTTTCCTCTGGGGACCTTTAATTTTATTCATTCCCTCCCCCTCACCTTCCTTCCCCCTTTATCCACTAGTTCCTTCCCTTCCACCTAAAAATATATCCTTCCATGCTCTGACACCCTACACTTAAGCAATCATCCTGATCGTCTTTCTCCCTTTTGCCGTCAAACTCCTAGAAAGGATCATTTGTGCTTCTTGCCATCATTTTGTCCTGTCCCGTTCCTAACATGTGCCATCTCACTGCCAACCCCACCATCCAAATGAAATGCTCTCTTCCCTGTTACTAAGATCTCCAAGTCCAATATCCTTTTTATAAGTCCCAGTTCTACTTGATCCCTCTGTAACTTTTAACACTCCTAACTGCTACAATAGCTCACATTTCTTGTTTCAAAAACTGTTCACATCCTTTTGAAGAACACTGCTTGCGTTTTCCAAGAGAGCAGAGAGCAAGCAACATTAATCCAAGTAGCTTGGGTTCTGGAAGCGAGACCTTATTCTGGGATGCTCATAGTCTTCCAGACTAGAATAAAGTTAAAGTTCTTAACATGATTCCAACAGGACCAGAAGATAGGATATAACAATGTAAAGGAGTTATGAACTTATCTGAGTGGACATAATAACAGGAAGACCTATCTCCCGGAAAATCCAACAAACTGAATAATAATATCCTTCCCTACTTTGCACATAGGGTAATAGTATCATAGATGTAATTCTTTGAGGAGCTTTAAAGGTCATCACGTCCACCCCTTTATTTTACAGATGAGGGAATGGAAAAGAGGTTAAGTGACTTGCCCAGGGTCACATGGCTAGTGTCTAAAGTGGAATTTATCCTTGATATGTGTTTCTCCTACTCTTATTTCTTGTTTATGATGGAGGGCAGTTAGGCAGCACAGTAGATAGAGTATCTAGTCTGAAGTTAGGAGGACTCATCTTCCTGAGTTCAAATACAACCTTAGACACTGACTAGTTGTGTGACCCTGGGTAAGTCACTTAACCCTCTTTGTCTCAGTTTTCTCTGTAAAATGAGCTGGAGAAAAAAATGGCAAACCCTTCCAGTATCTTTGCCAAGAAAATCCTAAATAGGGTCCCAAGGAGTTGGACATGACTAAAAACCACAGAACAATGTTTATGGTGAAGATCCCCCTCCTCCCTCACCATGTACACAGACTTAGTTCAGTCAGTGTTTGTTGCATGTAAAGTGAATGCATGTCTCAGATCCCTCTCTGCCTGAACTAAGTGACTGATGCATCCCTAGAGTCTTGACCATAAGGCAGTATTTGCAATAGCAAGATGAATCATTTCATTCTTTACTGCCCCCCCTTCATCTTTCCTCTGTCTCTGTGCTCTGATGAACAACTTACATTGCATTAATACAAGTATAGCTTCCAGATAATAGAGGTAATAGTCTCTATTGCAATTGATGCTGCTAGACCACATCTGGAGTGCCCTGTGCCATTCTGGATACCACATTTTAAAAGACAGATATTTCTAAACTGGAATATATACCGAAAGGAGTGACTAGGATTGGAAAAAGTCTAAGGACAAGTGATTGAAGGAATACAGGGGCATCTGACCAAAAGGAGAGACTGAGGAGAGGGTGACATGATAACTACTTTCATATATTTTAAGGACCATAGGGGAAAGAGGGATTATACTTATTCTGCTTATAGCTAGAGGATAGAACTAGGGGCAGTGGGTAGAAGTAATGTATAGAGGCAAAGGCATACTCTTTCCATGAAATAAGGAAGAACTTCTTAAGGATTAGAACTGTCCAACAATAACAAGGGCTTTCTGGCAATGTAGTCAGCTCATTTTAATTGGAAGTGTTGGTGCAGAGGCTGGAAAACCTCCTGTTAGGGAGGGGTCCTTGCATCTGCTAGTTGGTTGGACCTTTGGGAAACTTTTTAAGATTCTGTGATTCTAATGTTCTTTAGTCCTGATATGGATTTCTTTCTCTCAGGTTCCAGCTATATCCCCCTGACAAACTGTACACTCTATTAGAACAGATACTCTGTCTCCTCTAATCTATGCCTGTCACGCAGCTCCTGTATAGTGCTTTGTACACAGTAGGTGTTTAATAAATATATAGAGAGAACTGCATTTAATTTCTCAGCTAAGAGCTTGGCAGTCTCAATGTCAAAGCCGAACTCTGAGAGTTCCAGAAGATGCTGAACTCCCAGAATAAACTAGAATTTCTGCCCAACCTTCTCCCCTCACTTACGCTCCTCCTGAGAAGCAATAGTGTCCTCCAAGGCCCAGCTGAAAATCATTGATATCATCTGAAGCTGTTACCAGTAACCCCTCATGTGCATATACACATCTATTATTCCCAATCATTTGCTCCTTCAGGCCAAACCCCTTGATAAAACTGAGAGAGATGAGTCAAATAGTGGGAAAGGCTGAATGCTGGAGGAGGGGACAAATTGTCTGGCTCAGTAGGCACACCAGGAGTTAGTTGGGATGCCTGACATCAGTCAGTGTTGCCAGGGTACCTGGACCCATACATACATCCACACACACACATATATATATGCATATATTCACATATATGTATATATGTGTATACACACACACACGCACACATTCGCTTTTTGCTCTTGGCAGACCGTGTTGTGGGAAGTCCAGTTTCTAGCTGCAGTATGGGAGGGTGATGGATTGGATTTTTTTGGAGGGGTAGGGGGGAATGCTATGATGCTAAAGCTCTAGTACCAGAAAGCTGCTCAAAGCAGTTAGGATACAGGCATTTCTAATACAAGCAGAGAAAGAAGGTGAGTGTTAGAAGGCTCCTTCCATGCTTTTTGGAGACCTGAGACAAGAATCTGAGTTATGTTTGAGTGGCTGAGCAAACATTTACACTTGTCACTGAAAAAGGAAGGGGTCATATGGGAGAGGATATCGAGGAATGGACTTGGAAAGAGACAAGTGGTTGGAGGGTGGGGACATAAGGGGAACTTCTTTCTTCTAATGGGGGGGGGGGGCAGGAGTAAAACTAGCCCAAGGCTGAGGGCATCTCTGGTGCTTAATAAATGCCTTTCGATTAGAAGGGCCCTTGGCCCAAATCTGTCTCTGAAAACTATTTAGAAGTTGAGATGACAGATGGGGCAAGCCAGCTTTTGATATGACATTTCCCCCCAACCGCATTCTTCCAGCTATTTGGGAAAGGAGGGTAGGGAGAAAAAAGGACACCCTACTCTACTAAAAGTAAACTTCTGTTCTTATTCAGAAACAAATGTTAAAAGCACTTCATTTTCCTCTTTGGATGGAGTGCATGTATGTTTTAATATTTTACACTAGGAGGGGATATTGAAAGATACCTCCTGCCTTTTTTAGTTTAAAAGAAAATTGGTTCCTGGAACCCTTCAAAGATTCTTATTCTTATAATCGAGTTAGGAAACTGAAGTATCCCAGTGATAAGGGATCCATAAGTACTAAGCATTGTATAAGTACACACCTTTGCCTCTTGAGATAATGGGTTGTCATAAAAGTGCCCTGAAAGGAACACAGAATTTAGAGTAAGAGGACAGGACTTTGAATCCCAACTGTGCCACTTTCTAGCCATGTGACCTTGAGGAGGAGATCACTTAGCTTCTCTGAATCTCAGTTTCCTCACCTGTAAAATGAAGGGATTTGGCTCTAAATCTCTGGTCTTATTCTTTAAGGGGCACAACATTGTCTAATTCCAGGAATCAAAGAAAAACCTTTTTCTCTTGTGGGAGAAGCAGTATCATAGCCAAACTTCTTTCCATAGTAGGGCTCAAATAAGACTTTCAGTTTTATTTGACATCAACCTACCAAACCGAAGCAACCTACGAGACATTCAAAACATCAGACTGGAAAATGGAAAAAAGTACAACCCACCTCTACTTATTTGTTCCTTCCCCTCAGCTTCCTGCCCACCACCATCAATTCCCCCTTCCCTTGAATTTTGGCTACACAAAGCCAAATAAATATGAGAATAGTTGAGTGATTTCTTCCCCCTCCCCCCCTCCTTCCCTATCCCAAACACACACAAAGACATGCTTTTCATAAGAATGTTTGATATTCAGCACTTTCTCTTTTATGTTCCTGTGTCATCCCAGAATCTTTCTTTTAGTTTTAGCCTAGGCTTTTCCAAATTTTTTTTCCCAAAGTATGCGGACAAAACAGAAATCTCCAAATGACAATCTATATTTTTGTGTTAGATAAGCAAGGAAATGGGCAGCTAGGTGACATAGGACCTGACTTGGAGTCAGAAAGACCTGAGTTCAAATCTAGCCTTGGACCAGTAATAGCTGTTTGACCCTGGGCAAATCACTTCACTCCTTTTGCCTCAGTTTCCTCATCTTTTAAATGTGCTAGAGAAGGAAATGGCAAACCACTCCAATATCTTTGCCCAGAAAACCCCTAAGGGGGTCACGGAGAGTCTGATGTGATTGAAAATGACTAAACAGCTATAATAAAGCAGGGAAATAGTTTAAATGGAAGATTAGGGGGTACTTGTGCCTAAAGATCATAAACCTAGAGCATGGCTTATTCAATTTTTGTGCCATGGAACCTTTAGGCAATCTGGTGATGCCTATGGACTCCTCAGAACAATGTTTTCAAATATATAACGTAAAATGTAGGATTACAAAAGAAAACCATTACATTAAACTACAATTGTCAAAATATTTAAAAAGCAAATTCACAGACCCCAAGTTAAGAATCCATGAGTTAGAACTGGAAGAGACCTTGAAAGTTCTCATATCGCCTCCATTTCCCAAGTACTTTGTAATAGTAGGAAATCTGTCAATCCATAAACTCAAAACATATCCTATAAGTCCAGTTCTATAAGACTAAGGTCAGGGGTTGGATCCAAGTTCCCTGCTCCCAAATCCTCCACCATTTCCAACCTGCACCATAACATTAATTGAATGAAGAAAGGAATATAAATGTCCTGGTGAACTTGCAACCGTTTCGTGTATTTTGTGAGTGTCCTTAAATGTATTTGGAAATATGTGTACTTCTTATGGGGGTAATTAACTGTGATACAGTGAGGCATAATAGCAGCTTACATTTAAATAGCTTTTTGCACTTTACAAACCTCTTGCTTCAATCTGTATGTATTTACCTTTGAAATTCATGAGCCTTAAGTACCAAATTAAGTTGTCATCCTTCTAAAAAGTAACTAAAGCTAATTGAAGGGCCCTTCCCATCCCTGGCCTTTCCCCTCCCCAGAAGCCTTTGTTTTTGTGAGTTCTTTCTACTTGTATTAACCTGTCTAAAATGCCTGGGTGGGTTCTCTTCAAATAAACCCTGATTGGAGGATGGAGCCAGGGGAGGTGATAGAAAAACAGTAGCAAATATGTTAGAGTGTGTGAGTAAAGACTGAGGGTTGGGGATGGCTAGAGAACGGGTGGTTTGGGAAGGAGAGAAAGGAAGCTGACTTCTGAAAAGGGAACTTGGAAATTTTGTAGAATGTGGGAAACAGGAGCTAGGGAAGGAGGCCAAAGCAAAGACTGGTGTTTCTTTGGTTGTCTCAAAGGTGCCTTATTGTTTTCTCCCTGGAGTCTGTGTGTGAGTCCACACTCAACTGTTTAGCTGTATGACTTGAATCAAGGCTTCATCATCAATAAGAAGCCCCAAACAGTAACTGGGAATCTATTCCTGACCTGAGTCTGACGTATCAGGGTTGGATTCTGCTGTCACCTGAGAATAGCATGATGTCACAGAGAAGTCCCAAGGCATCCACCAAGAGAGGCAGGTTCTTCCCATCTTAAGCCTTCAAGCAATGAAATGTAGGTTATCTCCAGGGCTAGGACATTTCAGCTTTCATCCCACCCCATGCATTTCCTGGCTATCATTCTCAAGAATTCTGTGGCCTAACAGTCCTTATTGACCTTTAGGTAGGGGCAGAAATTGAATTGAGGTAAGGGAAATATGAGTTAAAAGAAAGTTGGAATAAAGATGATTGATGGAATTTAAATATAGTGAGGAGGATAGGAAGTCAGACTAGGGAGGTCCCCTACCCTCTAGGAACCCAGGTAACAAATGCTACCTCCTCCATGAAGTCTTTACAGATGCCTTCCCCACTCCTTCAATTACACTAATTCAGTAGGGAAGAACCTTCTCTTCTCCCCTCAGCCCCACCTCAGAGCACTTTGTCTAGCCATTAAGCCCTGAAAGAAACCCTCAAAGCACCCACGCACTTGGGAAGACAATCCACATGCACACACAATACACAGCAATGCAATAGAAATTCCTAAAAATTCTCTCCCTGGGCTCTATTTCTTAGCACAGGAAAGAGGAATTCCCATTTGCAGACCTTTGGAAGGTAACAGGTCTTAGTGGTCTGCTACAGATCTTTCATTTTTTCAATTTTTTGTTGTTGTGAAGATAAGGGTTTATTGGGACCATGACACACCATAATTTCTTTAAAGATTTCTCTCTATATTTCATCTTCAAAAAGAACCACCAGACCAAAACTTTTTGGAAATGACTGTATATCTATATTATATCTATAATATAAAATATAGATATCTAGAGATAGAGCTATAGCCTTCCCAGCTTCATTTCCTTTAGTGGGCAAAGGAAGTCTATCTATCTTTCTTTTGTGTTAGAGATTGAGAGGTGTGGCAAGAGATCAGAGCATTTATCTACAGCTCCAGGATTTTCTTATAGGATCTTTTTGGAGAAGGGGAAACTTCCTAGAATTAATCTTCTGTTTCCCTACACATTCAGTCTGGCCTTCTTCCCAACTGGCTTCAGAATATCTGAATTCTCAAACTATATTCCCTTCCCTGGTTTCAATTCACTTAAATAAGTGAGTAATCATTTCGAGAGTGTTTTCTTGAATGGAACCCCACCTAAGATGGAGGGGACTACATAAAAACTATTCTGAATGTGTGTGTTAGTGGGGGGGGGGAGGGGGGAATGGCAGTGGGAGGACAACCCAAAGAAATACAGGGAAAATCCCCAAATTACAGATCCCCTCTTTTCTGAAATTGTCTGAGATGGTTCTTGAGAACTTTCTCTTCATAAATGAGTTTCTAGATAACAACATTTCTCTAAAGTTTTACGATATTTTATTTATTATGCGTTATATATAAAAATGTTATATTACATTATGCATAATATTATATTATATATTATATTAATGCATTTTATTTACCACCCTGAGTAGAAGTTAGTACTAGTATTGTTATCCCAATCCTATAAATGGGGAAAACTGTTTTAGTAAAGATTATTACATCATTAAGAATGAGTGTATGCTCATTGTTCTGGAATGGTTTCCATGCCTTTCTTCTTGAAGGCAGGGGAAATAGAACATCGGACTCTTTCTGTCTCTAAAATCCCTTATTATTGATATTGTGTTAATGATGACAAGGGCAGCCTTACATTGATAATGTGTTGATCAGAAATCAAAAAGACTGCGGCCCAAATCCCAGCTCAGAAACACTTAAACACTATCATTCTCAAATTCCTAGGATTTATCTAGTAAGTCATACTATATCTACTAAGCTATAAAGGAGTTGTGATCTGCCTAGGAAGAGTGAGTTCTTACCTGGGAGGTCTGTACCCTGGTTGAATGAAAGATCATTTATTTTATGATATATCATTATATCTTATATCAATACCATTTATAATAATATTCTGAGTGCTTCATTACAGAGGAGAAATGACCCTAGTTCTCAAGTATGTCTTCCCAAGATCGAAAGTCCTCCAATATGACTGGGAAACCAAGCTTACATCTGTCTCTCCACTGAGGACCAGACTAGCCAAATTCATACCATTTCCATACTAATACATTGACCTCATTCCACCTCTGAAATGAAGAAGGGAAGGAAGAATTGTTATTGGTGGTGGTGGTAGGGACCTAGGTGGATAAAATCAAGGCCCTTTTATAGGATCAAAGTGAGAGAAGTGAGGATTCCTTATAATCTGGTACTAATTTAGAGGATGATTTAGTCAATAGAGTTTTATTTCAACAATTAATTATCTGGGAGGTGTGACTATAAAGTAATGGAATTAATTTCAGAAGCCATTTCAATCTCACTGCTTTGTAATCACCCTTCTTGTCCTGAACATAGAAATAAGGACCATATTATGATAGTGAGTTAATAGCCTATTCACCTGTTATACAGTTGTTTATTATTATTATTATTAATTATTGTTTTCATTATTACTACTAATTATTATTAATAATATCTTGTGTGAGATCCCATGGCAGAACTGGCGAGTTAACTATACTTTGGGTAGCCTAATCATCTCCCCATCTCAGACAGTTCCTGTATGTTTTTTTAAAACACAATCTCTACCCCACACCCTTCAAAAAAAGAAAATCATTTTTCATAGCTGCCTCCCTCCTGCAGGCCTAAGCTACTGGACCAGGGAGGCCAGAGAGACCCAGGCATGACCCCAGTCTCAGCCCTTCCCCCTCTAGCCACTGAGTCCCCAGGACAACCGGACTCTGCCTGGGGCTGGGGAGGGGGAGGTAGTGTTTCGAGTCATTTCAGGGGCTGAACTCTCCATGAACCAGGGAGGGATGGAGGTGGGAGGTGGAGAGCAGGCAGGGAAAGGGCGAGGAGAGACAAAGTTTCTGGGCAAGCCTCTCAGGCTGTGTAAATATTGAGTTGCCTCATCCCCAAGGCAGGGGTTGAAATGGAGCTGTCAGGCCAGAGTAAACGAAAGGGAGAGATGTGGCCCCCAAAGAGCAGAGGGCACATACCTTGTGGGACTCCCTTCCCTTTAGGGGCTCTTCCTCATCCTCTCCATTACCCAAAGACTGCAGAGGTGAGTTTCACTTGGACAAAGACCAACGATGAGTGGAGAATAGAAAAGCTACCACGAGAATGAAGAGACGATCTAAGACTACCCACTTAACAACACCTAATTCAGGTTTTTTGTTTTCCCCCATGAGGTCAAAACATTTTCATAATTCTGTCCTTTGTTTTCAGAAGAAGGGTCTGATCTGCCCATATAATCTCCCCAGGAACTGAAGGCCCACAGTGGTTCAAAGACTTACCCAAGGATATATAGTGAACCTGGGCCAGGACTAGAAATCAGGTCTCCTGTCCCCCAAAGTCAGAACTCTAAGGGGAAGGGAAGGGAGAAAGGAGAAGAGAAAAAAGGAGAAGGAAAAAAAAATAAAGGAAAGGGGAAGGGCAGAGAAAGAGGGGGAGAGCATAAAACTCTCACAAATTCAATGGGTAACTATCAGGTTAAATTGGAGTTCTATTAGGTTAAAATGGAATGCATCTTTCATGGAAGTGGTAGAATCAGAAAAGGAGGAGAGAAGCAGAGAGGAAAAAACAAACAGATTCTCTGTCTTTGATGACTGGATACAAGCCTACTCAATAATTCAAGGATCTGGGCTGTTGTCATTATAGGTCCTTCCTCCATCCACACAGAACACACCACTTTATAACAGAATACTCTTGTTTGCTTCAGAAAAGACTAACATGCCTGTGGCCAACTTGGAGATGAACCTCTCTGACCATGTCAAAACTGCCAGAGGTCCTTGAACAACAGACGATCCCTATTCAAAGCCTTTCTAGTTTTGATGGGAGAGCTTGGGTTCTGCTGTAATAGGCTAAGGTCACCTCCATCCTTTTCCTGAGGCATTGTGGTAATTTTAGTGGCTAAAAAAAAATAGATCAAAACTAACTTGAACATCTTTGCTCTCCTTGCAGAATGGCAAGAACTGTCCATTCTACAGATTCTACAGAGCATCCATCCAGGAACTTCACATGGAATTATCCCTTCTTATCAGGAGCACACAGACACAGACACACACACACTCACACACATGCATACATATACATACACACAGGCATACAGGGGTGTGTGCATTTGTGTCCATGAGAACAGGATGTTCAGGAAAGCAAGATGAATTCTGGAATACAGATTTAGGGGCAGAGAGGTTTGGCGGGGTAGAACAGAGAGAGGAAAAAGGGCTGTTGGCTAGCTGCTAGCTGCTCTTGGCTACCCAGTTAGGGTCTACTTTCCCTACCCTCTCCTTCCTCCTGTCCTCTCCAATTTTTCCATCTCTTCACCTTCACTCTCTTCCTAGACTTCCAAATGCCTCAACCTTCATCTTCTCCCAGTATCCCATCACCACCTGCACCACTCTACACTCTTCCCAACCCCCATAGCAGTGACAGTTTCAAGAGATGTTCCTAACAAAGACCCCAGAGTTAAAAGTAAGAAAATCATCAATGTTCTCCACCCCCCCTTCTCTTCTCCCAGAGATCAAAAGATCTCATGTAGGGAGAGCAAACGCTATGGGGAAAGAAGAATGAGGGAGAAAAAGTTCACACTGAGGGGTGAGGAACAGATGGTGCTCAGCCATCTGAGAAAAGAGGGCTTGATCACCCCATCTTATTGCTTACCCGGGATATCTCCCAAGGGCCTCCAAGATGCTGGGAGAAGCTTCATACATAAACTTCGAACCCTCTCCTATGGAGCAAGAATCTCTCCTAGGAGGGTGCAGAGAAGGGGAAAAAACAAACAAACCAAGAAACAAATGTTCACTCTGAATTAGAATTTATTTTTCTTCTAACTTAGGAGACATTTTTCATGGAACTCTAGATGCTGGAGGTGGGGTGGAGATTTGAAAAGAGAGAGGGCTTTGATACAGAAATAATCTTTCCAAACTTAAAAAATAAACTCACAACTTATTTTTTCCCAACTTGGACAGCAGGAAACACACACACACACACACACACACACACACACACACATCCCAGGCCTCCCCCCTTCTCTCCTCCCTTCCTCATCCCCTTATCAAATCTGAAATGTAGCTCTAACTTACATAACTAAGTAAATTACCACCTATCTGGAGAAAGTGTAGGCAAACAGTCCAGATTATTTGGGTCAAATAAAACCTCGTGTTTTCCACAATGGAGAATTAAAAACTCTGTTTCCTTTCTTTAATGTGGAGGTAACAGGGAGAGGCTATTCTCTCCTCCTTTCTGAATAATCTAGATAATGTGGACTGCATAGACTGTTTTGAGCATTAGAACCTTTGGTGGGAAATTGGGATTTAAATTGAAGAATGGAGGTGTGGAGGATGCTGTACGAAATTCCAATCCAATGAGATGGAGATAAGGGTCAGGGAGCTGAGTTAGAGAGGAAGCAGTCCAGTGTCATTAGTATCCAGGATCTTTTCTTACAGCCCTATCTGAATGAGAGAGGGAAAGAGGAGAGGTCAGATTTTTTTCATAGCCTCCATGTTGCTAACAGAGAGCTCCTGCTCCCCACCCCCCAAGGGGAATCTGACTCTGTCCCTTCTGTTGTAAAGGGAAATCAAACCTGCTGCAGCCCTTCCCCTTTCATTTTCTTAATCTAGGACCTTTCAGGAAGAATGAGGGCCCCACATTCCACCAGTTGATCCCTACAGGGTCACTCATTCTTTCTTCTCCTAGGTTCTAACCACAGCCTGCTCTACACCTCCTAGCCCATTTCTTCAACAGTCTGTAGGGCCTGGAATTCTTACAAATAATCTAACTGGAAGATGGACCTGATCTTTCAGTGACCCAAGGCCCTGTGAACTGGGTGTCCAGAGGGGTGGGGAAGAGAGGGCCTATTCCACAAAGGAGTGGGGGGGGCGGGGAGGAATTTCCCAGACTGGTCTTTGGTAGGGGCAGTGGTGAATAAGTTACTTTAGATGCCTACCTTGGTAGTAAGCAAATAGAATGTATATGTATAGAATGAACTTGGGAGAGGGGACAAAGTGAGAGAGATAGGAGGTGATCACTTTGGAAATCTTTCTTAAACATCTCCTAGTGACATTGGGCTCCCATTGCCTGAAATTGCGTAATTATTGATAGTTACTAAGAATAACTAAGAAATATTAATAACAATAAAATAGTATCGGTTCCTTTAAAAGTATATTTTTTGTCTATTATACATATCCCAGGTCCTTGCATCCTCTTATTCTTTATTCCAAAAGAAACAAATTGAATTGTCTTTTTGGCAGATAAGATGCCTGGGACAGGTCAACTTAGAACGAGGCATCTGGGCACTTCAACCAGAAACCCTATTCGTGGGTGAATTGTTTCCCAGAACAGCTGATATTAAAACCAAACCAAACCAAACCAAACCAAACCAGAGTGTGTAGAATGGAGGAAGACCCACCCACACCATCTGGACAGCACTTTGGGGCCAAAGGACTGATGAAGATTTGTTCTCCCGACAGGTAGCTTCCTGAGTCCCTTCCCCCTACCTACTTCAACCAAAGATTTGTAGATTTGACCGCAGAGAAGACAATAGTGGTTCCTGAAGCTATTCTGTTTACATGTTTAAAAATCCCAGAGTAGCCTTGAGGTAAAAAGGTCAGCTCTGTATCCGGACGTTATTCCTGCCGCCTTTGACCAGTCCACCCAACCCCTTGAATTTCAGTCCCTTCTCGGACTCCCCTAGATTACTATTCTCCTCTATCCCTCACTGCCCCGCCCCTTCTTTCACCACTCTTATCCTCCTCTTTCCCTTCTTATTCCCCTTTCTCTTTCTCTGATTCTTTGTCTTTCCTCATCTCCTCTTTCTTTGCCTCCCATTTACAGGGAATTGGGGAGAAGAGACATATTGGACTGAGAAAAGGCAGGAAAATGGTAATTTTCCTGAAGACGTTTTCAGAATCAGAGATGGCAGCTCAGGAAGAGGTCGGAGCTCAGATAAACAACCTAGGTCTGGCCTTCTTCCATGGCCCTCCAGGTTCACCCTCCTTCCTCCTTTCCGTTGCCTGGGGAGGTTGCTCAGAGGAAGAAGCAGGGAACCAGGGAATATCTCTATCATTCTGGGCTTTGTCAGTATTTCCTTTAAAAACTTTCCTAGGTTACCCAACATTAAAAGGGGGAACAATAACCTCGATCTTCCAATTCCTTTTGCCTATTCCCTCTGCCTTTTTCTCATGGCACTCATTGCACTGCTTCCTTGGTTTTGTCCCTCTCTTCTCCTTTTCCCTGCTATAGTCTTTTCTTCTAGCCCTCCCCCCTCACTCCCTTCTTATCTGCTGTCTCAATCCCCGTTTATTCCTCCCCACTTTTTCTTTCTCATTTCTCTCCCTGCAGATAAGTAGCCTGTGAGTTAGGACACCAGAGTTCTAGACCTGATTTGGTCTCTGCTCACTGGGTGAGAATCTTGTTTGGGTCTAAATGATAAGTTTTTAGCCAACTCCCTTTCCCTTTCTCCATCCTCTTCTGTCCCCTTTCATGACGGCCGTTGGAATAAATTCAATATTGCTCTCCGGAGCTGGAGCAGCAGAATGAAGAGGTGAGAAGGGGGAAAAAACCTTTATTGGAGTGAGGTATTTGGAAATACAGAGAGGGAATTGACTTGTTTGGGATCCAACGTTTCCAGCAGCTCAGAAACCCCTGGTTTCTTTACAGAGTTGAATTTCAATCCTAAAATACCATCTGCTTTTATCTGGCTCTTTTTCCTTTCTATTTTGGTTTGAGGGTGTCTCTTTAAGTCTTATTTAAGTAATGTCACAATATCCCCTGTTTCCCCTCATTTTCCAAAAGTCTGAGAAAGAATGTCCTGGGGTTAGAGTACTCAATAAATAAGGAAGGAGCGCTGCAGGCGTCTACTTGCTTTGAGAGGCAGCATGACACTTCTCTAGGTGGGAATTGAGGGACCAGATCCAGACCTTGCGTTACACATTTCTTTTCAGTTTCAAGTAAGAAAATATGTAAGCTGGGGATTAGGGCAAGAGGGGGCTGGGGTTTGGGGTTAGGGAGAGGAGGGAGCCTGTGTCCACAGCATTAGTGCAAAATGAGGGTGTGAGGGAGGGAGACAAGGACTTGAACTGGGAAAGAGTTATAGATCAGGTCTGAAAGATTTTTTTTTTTTTTTTGGTCTGTCACAAGGCAACTAGCGTTAATAGTGTCCACTTTAGAGATACTCACAAGAATACTACTAATCCACACCCCAAAATCGACCCCAGGATCCACAAATATTCATCTGTCTTGTGAGTGGCAAGCCAAGCAAAGAGAGAAGAAAGGAAAGAAGAGAGACTGAGTCCTCGCAGCTCAAAGGCACTGATCTGAAGAAACAAGCAAGGGGAGAAACTGAGAGAAAAGGGCAGTGAGGCTAGGGATAGGCCACTAGATCCCTGATTGCCCCCAACTTTCTGGCAGTGGAAGTGAAGGGGACCAGGAATGCCAGCCCAGTCAGCGCCCGTCCTGTTATCTTGTGCCCCTATACATACATAGTTCCCTAGAGAGAACAGTCGAGGCCTCCTACAAAGTATCTTGGGGACACCGGCATTCAAGGGCTGGGGTGGAGATGCCCTGGGGCCGCAGGAAGTAGAGAGCCCATTAGGGGATATTTTGAGGACTCTGGATGAGGGGAGACAGACGCCAACCAGGAACAATCCCTTGGGTTCTGTGGTTAGTTCAGGAGTTGACCGAGTTAGGTGAAGCTTCTGGGGAGGTGCAAGCGGACTGGTCGGAGGAAGCATCTCCTGCAGCTTCCTTGTTGGAGCCCGGGGGCACTGCAGGGGCCAGTCCTCCCTCCCGTTCTCGTTTCTTCTGCTTCATCCGCCGGTTCTGGAACCAAATTTTGACCTGCGTCTCATTGAGCTCTAGTGTGGCGGCAATTTCCACCCGTCGGGCCCGGCTCAAGTACTTGTTGAAATGGAATTCCTTCTCCAGCTCAGTCAGCTGCCGCGTTGTGAAGTTGGTGCGAATGCCACCCGCTGGGCCCAAGCCCATATCTGAAACTTTTGCTATGGGAAAGGTGGGTGGTGTTCGGGAAAATAAAGTCAGAATAGTTGTTATCCCATCTGCCCATCCATCACCCCTAAGTTTTTCCTTTCCACCACTTCTCCTCTTCTGTATACTCTTCTCCCTCCCTCTCTCCTTCTCCCTCTCGCCTTCTTTCTCTCTGCACCGTTCTTTCACCCACCTCCAGCGACAGGCTTCCACCTCCAGTTCACCATTTTGAATCTTTCTCATCTCCAATTTTCCAGCCCAAGATTCCCCATGGCCTTCTCCCCAGATCAGTCCCTAGTCTTCCTGCTACATACAGCAAATCATCTCATCCACGCCACGCCACCCCTAGCTCCTGGGGAACAAGAGAGTCCATCTAGGCCTCTCTGCTTTGGCCAGAATTGAGACATAAGAGAGTGTTGGAGGGAGAGGGAGTAAGGCAGGGTGGAGGGGGGAGAACCTACCACGAAGACTGAAGTAGAAAATAATAGAGGATGGGGAAGAAGCCCCAAAGAGGTCACATTGGGAGCTTCTAACTTTATCCCCACTAAGACCCAAACTAAATTGGGCTGGGATGAGAAAGAAGGACATGAAAGTCTACTGGCTACTTCCCTTATCTGCTGCTCTGAAAAGTAGAATTATACGTCAGGGAAAACTGTAAATGCCTCAGAACACCAAACATTCTTCAATTGAAACTCAAAATTTGGCTGGGAAGTTGCTCTCCCTTGCCTGCCCACTACAGTCCCCCAAGCCCTAGCTTACCTGTCTTTGGAGGGTTTCGTTTGACCTTCATCCAGTCAAAGGTTTGGGTGGTGGGCATGCTCAGCTCCGACGGGCAGGGTGGTTCCTTGTCCTCCGCTAAAAGATCCCCATAGGATGGCCCGAAGGCCGAAGGTTGCTCAGTCCCATAAGTGGGCTGTGGCGGAGGGTAGGGCCCTGCCCCAGTCCCTCCTGTAATATAAGTCTCGGATAAGCTCCCCAGCTGGCTCCCATACCCCGACTGCTGAAAATAGCCCCCATCCCCATCATGTTGGCCCAAGGAGTAGTATTGGGAGGGGCCATAGCCAGGGCTGCAGGTGGGTGCAGTGTATCCCGAGGGTGAAGAGTTGGTGAAGGGGACCCCCAGTGCTGATGGAGTCTGTGTGGGGTAGCCTGGATTCTGCTGGAGGACAGGGCTGGGGAGACCACTTCCATAACGAGGTTCCCCTCCATAGCTGTCACCGGGAGAACTTGAACAAGGAGGGTAAGATGTAGGGGAGCTGTAGGCTCCAGGACCTCGATTACAGAGTGCATACTCCAAGAAGGAATTCATCCTATTATAGTCCATGCGCTGAGGATGGAGGAGGGTCAGCCCGATTTGGGGGAGACACCCTCTTGCCCTACAACCTTTAGGCAGTATGTCAAAGCTCTGAGACTTCCGTCCATGGCTGTCCCCAGGTTCTCCCAGCCCAGAGCTCCCCTAGGGGAAAGGGGTAGGGGAATGGGGGAGGGCACATGTGATCCCTCTCAGGCCAATGGGCAGCCACTGGCCAGAGTTTGGCAGCCCCTGGCGCCCATCCATCACCCCCTTGGCATTAGCATGACAAAGACACTTCAATCAAGCCCGGAACCATCCATCTGAGCGGGACACCAAAGCGTCAAAAACATCTTTCTTCAAAGACTTTGGGAAAGAAGGAGCCAGGGAAAAGGGGGGGAGGAAAGTTCCAAGAATATTCAAGAGTCTCCCCCTCCTCACCCCACCCCCCAAGTCTTAAAGAGGCCCTGAGTTATTAGATTTGGCTAACTCAGTTCCCAGCTGCCCCCCAGCCCTTCCCCCCAGCCCCCAAAGGAGGCTCCGTTCTGGGACTACAGGAACAGAGGTAGGGAATACAGCATCGTTTGGGACTATTCCACCCGGTTCTTCTCCCAATTTGTCACTGGGTGATCAGTGTGAGGGTGTGTGGGTGAGTAGGTGAGTGAATGAGTGTGATTATCTAGGGTCAAAAGGGGGGAACCCCGGGGGACTGGGGGAATGTAAAGATAGATTGAAAGGGAGAGGCATCGTCTTGTATCAGGAAGAGTTCATTAAATCAGTCAGAGGAACAGGACTTTTTTAGTGGTAGAACACTATAGATATAAAGACTATTAAAAAGGAGCTGCTGAGTCATTTCACTTTTCCTCTCTACATATAGACGTTCTCTCCCTCGTCATCCATCCATCTATTCTTCTTGCAGCCTGTCTTTATATCCTCTCTGTCTCAATCCATCTCTCTATTCGTCCATCTCCCTCCATATTTATAGTCTCTCTTTACCTCTCCATCAATTCATCTTTCTAGATGTATTTATACTTTAGCTAGCCATCCATAGCTGTAATGATCTTGCTGACTTTTCAGACTGAAATAACCCTTCTCATCTCACTCTCTGGAGAGCTTTTCTTTGGAAATGGAGACTGAGGTTGTGTGTACATGGGGCAAAGTGAATTGGTACTGTTGAGTCAATGTCTGGTGAATGAAGCCGATGTCGACTACACATCATTCCTTCTATGTCCTCAGTCCCCAACCAAAACAAACAAACCACCCACAAGTGCACTTATCAAACTCAATAGTGGCGAAATTTCTGAACATTTGTACAGATCATTTACCCATTTTCCAGAGCAGAAAAAGAGAAAAAGATGGGGATAAAAGGATCACTAGATTTGAGGGCTGGTGTCCTAACAATCCCTGAAACTCTTACCCACGTCTGATGGGGGAACCGACTGTCTTGATTTCCTGATATCTCTGTTGGAATTGCAGTTGGGGCAGAATCAGCAGTCTTCTACACTTACCTCCTTAGGACAAGAATAAGCCCTCTCAGGTAGACTCCATTGGTTCTCCTCCTCCAGACAAGGCAGACAAGGCTCAGAACAATCCACCGCCTACATTCATTTGTTACTTGTCAGGGTGTCTGCTGGGCCTGCAGCCACGACCCGGGTAGCTTTGGGAGGCCAAGAGTTCAGGGGGATACTCAGTAAACAAGCACATTAACCCAGTAACCACTAAAAGTGCCAAGTCTGTCTCAGGAGAGGAAGGGAGGTAAGAATGAGATGTCTCTGGAAGGTACCCAGTCCCTCTTCAGCCTCCTTGTCACCGTTAAGTTCAATTCAGCATTTAGAGACCCATGCTATTTTCCTGGGTGTATTTAGAAGTCATAAACTCATGACTAAATACAATACCAAGTGAAATTCCCCACAAAGAAAGGTGGAAGACAGATTTGTATCTCTGCAAAGAAATCTGTGCTCTGGTTTTTTGTCTGGGTGAAAACAGTTTCTCTTTGTTTTGATGACTTCTTTTTAAATTCAACTAAGAACCCATTACTTACCCCTACCTTACAGGACTCAGAAAACTTAGGGTGGAGTATTTGAGTAAAAGAAGTACTTTCTGCTATACGGATGAGCCAACTCTGTTGTAGGAAAGGGGACCCAGTTCATCCCTTGAAGGCATTCCAAAGTAATTGTCCTTGGGTTATCATCAGTTTGTCTTGGTTCTAAAATGTGTGTGTGTGTGTGTGTGTGTGTGTGTGTGTGTGTAAATGGATGAATGGAATCCCTTCAAAGTTCTTCAAATCTGACCATTTCTCATTCATGTTGGATTCTTCCCTAATCATAATAAAACTCACTACCATATCCTTGAAGAAAGCAGACCATCAAAGAATTAAGAAGGGCTTTCTATTTCCCTCATATATATCCCCTTTTCCCCAAAGAAACATAAACACAATTTTAAGCCCCAGGACATAGGATTGTGGGGGAAGGGAGGACACAGCTGGAACTTTGCTAAAGAGAGAGATTTGATGGGGGAGGGGGAAAAGACTGTGGTCACTGCTGTGGAAAAAGAGAGAGAGGGAAATGAAGGAACAAAACAAAGGGAGAATGGGGCAGAGAGAAGAATCGGGAGAGGAAAAGAAGAAATAGAAAGAGCAAGGTGGAGTGGAGTAGCAGCACTTTCCTCCCTAAAACAGCTCATTTGTTTTTATGATACTCCAAAGATTTCTCCCATTTTAGTACTTTCCTTAGAATGGATGGGGGACAGTTCTGATGTCTCTTCTCACTCCACATTATCTCCCTTCTGCCCTAACTTAGTTTTGTCTTTGCTGTGCCTAGTTTCTGGGAAGCCCTAGCACCTTCCTCAATCCAATTAAACAAACTTTTTCTTTAGGTTATTGGACTAAGCACAAAGAATAAAAAAATAAAACACTAAATGGGTGTCTGCCCTCAAGGAGCTTGTAATTCCATTGGAATGAGGGTGGAGGGAGACACAAATAACTATAATACACAAGTGCATAAAAGAAAGAGTACTACAGGAAAGCTCTCTTCCATGGGGAGGAATTGGAGAAGGCTTCTTCAAGGGGTCGGCACTAACTCTGAGGAGGGGAACAGAGACATTTGAAGAAAGGGTCAGATCTCAATAGAAGCTGCATCTGTGTGGTAGAAGGGAGTCTATTCTAAGTGGGGAAGACTCCTTAAACAAAACTAAAAAAAGAAAGGGTGAGAACAGGGTAAGTATTCCAGTCTGGCATGAGAAGACAGTACACGAAAAGGAGCAGTGTGAGATAAGACTGGAAAGTAAGTTGGAGCCAAATTGTGTTGGTCTTGAATGCCAGGCTTATATTTTCCCTTATGGTCAATTCCTCTTGAAAGTCAACGAAAGATTTTGAGGAAGGGTATGTCATATCCACTGGCAACGTGAGGTATGAATTGGAAGTAGGGGGCAGAGGTAGAAGGTATGGGTACATGGCAATAAAGAAGTTAAGAAATTGGTCAGGTTTGGGGAAAGATGGTTTGTTTTTAGACATATTGAACTGGGATTGCCTGTGTCACATCTGAGTAAATGTCCAGCAGAGTTTTGAAAACAGGACCTTGAGGTTCAGGAGAAAAAACCTAGAAATACCAGTTTGGGTCAATTAAATTAATATAACACAAATGTCTCTCCCACTTTTTCCCAAGGTGGGAGGGCCTTCTTTGGTGAGGTGAGCCCAGGCCACCACATGACACTACTAGAGACAGCTTGAGGACCTGAAAGTAGAAAAAACCCCTCTAGAGAGCAGTTTAATTTTTAAAAAATTAGCCACACAGTAATATGAAAGATGAATTGAAAAAGGTCGATTTGTTTTGGGTAGAGAAAAACCAATATGTTTTCCAGGGTAACAGTATATAAAAAAAGAATAGCAATTATCTTTTTTTAATAACTGAGGACTCTAAAGGCAGGGACACCAGTTAGAAGGCTATTGGAACAGTGTAAGACTAAGTGATAAGTATAGAGGACCTGAACCAAGATAGTTGCAGTAGGAATAGAAAGTCTATTATTTCAATCCCTATGTATCATGGAACAGTGGAGATAGGCCTGAGTTGGATCTCCTGAAAACCGAATTATAGTGGTGGTTCTTACCTTAGGAATTGTGTGTCCTGGAAAAAGTGATTCCCTGTCTCTGGGCCTTGGTTTCTCCCTCTGTGAAATGAGACATATTTCTAATGTCACTTCTAGATTTGGAGTTCTGTGAGACTATCTAGAAGAAACTTTGAGATTTTACTCATCTATCAAACATAATTGACACAGGCTAGAGTAATCCCAGCCACAATGATTTCTGGCCTAACTCTCCTTTGGTCTGAGCTCTCTGAATGACAATTCAAATAGTGCCAAATTCACCAGGGATTGAGCTGTATTTCCTTTTGTTGTACAGACCAAGCCCCACAGAACTCAGAGGTCTCTCCAATTCATCAGGGATTACAATTTGAGTATACTTTGGGCATACTTTCTCTTGTACATACATCTCTATACAGTCAAAATAAAAGTGAAGTGGATCAAATTTACTAGTACATATAGACGTTCAAACCAAAGTAATTTCCCATCATCATGTACACAAAAATTAAAATGCATTTTTGAAATTGAAGTGTACTTTGAAAGTACACTTTTGAAAGTACTTTCAAAAGTACTCTTAAGTAATCATCTTGATCAACCTGAAACCTGGACTGAGGGTCCATTCTAGTTAAAATGGGAATCTAATTGAACCTTAAATCTCAGAGCCAGTCCCTGTTTGAAGAGGAGGAGGATGGTCATACTTGTAAGATCAAAGAATCTCAAACACTTCCTTTCTTGATGTACTCAGAACTGTTCTTTACTCAACATCCTCCTAAGACTAGATCCCAGGGATCCTTTGGATAACCAAGGTCAAAGTTCAATACTTTCCTCCAAGTTGGCAGCTTTCCTCTATCTGAGGGTTGGTGTCCTTTCTGAGCCTGAATTCTTAATGATCTTGTCAAATCAAGTTAATTGAACTCTCATTAATCTAGTGGGGACCATTCAAGTATGCTCTACATCATAGTATTGAATTATTCTATTTTTCTTCCAGTGGAGCTAATCATTTAAAATATGTATATGTTATACATATTGTATATGGAACAGTCTTAGTATCTTATATTAGACAGCTCACATTTTGGTACACGAAAACTTCATTGAAAAAGGGTGATTTGGTTTGAGTAGAGAAAAACTGTCTATAGGAGAGTTTTCAAGAGAACCGTAGAATTGAAGACATTCTCTGGTGAATCTGATCTTTATAGATATCCAAATGGAATCATTTGAGCCAAACAATCTGCTTTGGAAGCCTAAATTCTTCTGGCTACATGTCTACATAGATCAAGTTACTTGAAGAGTTGCCAAGTTTCTGGTTTATTTTAGACTGTTGAGCCAAATTCACTGAAACCTTAATTATTTTGTTATATCACACAAAGGTGTCCTTACTTAATACCACACACATACATACATACATACATACACACACACACACACACACACACACACACACACACACACACACACACACACACTGAAATAAGCTGGGTTTCTTAAAGACCTCCCCAGATCATGACTTTTCTTTGTCCCCTGGGTAAAGTAAAGTTGAGGTATTCCATGCCTCCCAGCTTCCCTGGAAGACTACTCAGTAGATTTTTGTCAGTTGAATTGGAGATGCTGAAAAGGTAGAGGATATCAGGCCTAGAGGAAGGTGAAGAAGGGCTTGATTTCTCTTGGTTTGGTGGGGTGGAGCAAGAGAAAGGGTGCTTGAATGTGGGAATGGGGAGGTCTTTTCCAAATAATCCACTTTAGAATGCTGAATTATCCTAGCTACAAGTTTACACAGATCAAGTTACTTTGAGAGTTTCCAGATCTCTATCTGATTTTGGATTGTTAAGGCAGATTGATTTTAGCTTTAATTATCTGGTTATCTTATGCAAAGGTGTTTTTACTTAGCACATTGATGCATTTACCTATAAGTAAATCTGTGGATGAAGATGGGCAAAGATAAGATGCTAGTGATCAGAGCGGTCCTAGGAATGCTGTCTAGGACAGAGTTGGCTATAGGAACACAGAACGGATATTTACCCAGAGCCAACAAGGACTAGCTGAATTGCAAAAGATGGACTGAACAGCTTCCTTTTTTTAATGCCTATGTCAAGACTGCTAAGAATTATTGTCCAAACACAACAAAAAGTTAAGGAAAATTGCTCCCTTGAGAAAGTTAAGAAAAAACCTAGAACCATACGATATTAGAGCTGGAAAGGACATTAGAAATGATCTAGTCCAATCCCCTCATTTTTCAGAAGGAGAAACTGAATTCAAAAGAGGTGCTAGCCCAGAGGAGGAAACTGAGGTCCAGAGAAGTTAAGGGCCATACAAAATGGTAAGTGGAAGAATTGACATTTGGACCCAGTCCTCAAGTTCCCACCGATTCCAAAGCCAGTGCTCTTACCGTTGCAACATGTGTGAAATACTGTTCATTTGCCTCATTATTCGTTTAAGTAGTTATTTGATTATGGTTATTAACACACAACGGCATCTGTTGATATTAATAAAAGTGACAGGCTCAGAAAGGGAAGGAGGTCAGATATGAAGAACTATGGCTAAAGGAGTCTGGGAACATTAAGACAGACACCTTCTTACAGGAGCAAATCCAAATAGGATACGAAATGCTCCATTTAGGACTGGTTAATTCTCATTAAAGTGACTGAGGGGGTTGAGATTCTTCTTTAACCTGGTAACTGTTGTAAGAGGCAGTGTGGTGTACTGGAAAGAAACCTGAACTGAAAGACAGGACACCTTGGTTCTAGCGTTGTTTTGTTAGTAGCTGTGTGACCTTGGTCAAGTGAAATCTCTTTGATTTGTAATTTCCTCTTCTGTCTAATGAGAGGATTGGATTTAAATCAGGAGTTCTTAACCTGAGGTCTGTGAACCTGTTTCTTAGAATATATTGATAATCATATTTCAGTATAATTGGTTTCTTTGGTAATAATATATATTTTATGCATTTAAAGACATTTTTTCTGAGAAGGGGTTCGTAGATTTCACTAGATTGTCAGAAGCGTCTGTGACCACCCAAAAGGTTAAAAACCTCTTGGATTAGATCATCTCTAAACTCCATTGCCTCTCTTCTTTACAGCCTTGGGAATGATATTAAACCATCCTTCTAGTACAGTGGATCTCAAAATGTGATCCAAGAGAGCTTTTCAGAAAGTCTGCAAGGACAAAACTATTTTATAATAGTACTAAGATATTTTAATTTTGAATACTTGTAAATAACTGATAGATATAACCCACATAAACAAAAGCTTTTTGGAATCTTCAATAATTTGTAAGAAAGTAAGGGGTCCTGAGACCAAAAATTTGAGAACAACTACTCTAGACAATAAGAGGATGCAGCAGGGTCAAAAAGGGTGACACTGAAGACTCAGCTCTCCTGCCAGGTCCCATTTGTGTGTGACCACCAGCTGGTTTCACACTGGCTGGTCCACAGCTCAAAAGAAGAAGAAGATAAACCAACAGACTTGCTCTTCTTAGCAGGAGAGCCTTTTCCTTTCATTGAAGTAGAATACATGAAAAAGCTATGATCTTTCCAGAATAGGGCATTCTCCAAAGGGGGATGGTGGAATTCCCTCTACCACATCAAGTGCAAAGCAGCTATGAATTAATACATTAGTCTTGCAGATTTGCCTGAGGCTCATAGAGGTTAAGTAACTCACCTAGAGTCTCACGGTTAGTGTCAAAGGTAGAAATTTGAACTTGGACTTCCTGATTCCAAACTTCATACTCTATCCACGACAGACACCATACTGCCTCAACAAGCTCAATGTGCTTCTTTTTAAATGCAGTAACAGTTAAATGCAATGTCAGAAATCCAATTCATTGCAGGTAGTATTTTTTATCCCTCCCTAGTCTTAGTTGGGTTATGCCTATAGGTGTTAAGTGAACATGGAACTGTCCTGTGGATTTTTCAATGTAGGTTTATCTCTCTCTCTCCCTCTCTCTCTCTCTCTCTCTCTCTCTCTCTCTCTCTCTCTCTCTCTCTCTCTCTCTCTCTCTCTCTCTCATTCTTTCTCTCTCTCTCTCTCAAAACTTCTGGGTTCCCACAGCAATTAATGATCTAATGTTTGTTTTTTAAGTCAAATTCTCTGGATAATTCTCTTCTCTTTCTCTGTGTATACCTAACCTTAAAGTTTTGTGGGTTGTTGTTTTTGTTTTTGTTTATTTGTTTTTTTTTTTTGAGAGAGAAGTAGAAAGGGAGGGAGGGAGGAAGGAGCTATAGCACCTTATGCCTAGTGGTGAACAGGATCTATAAGAGAAAGAATAGGTCATCTGTCTAAACTGAGAGGAAGGGAAAAAGATTCCAGTTCTGGCCTAAGACCTTGCTTTGGAGTTGCTCTTTTCTCTCCTAGTTTCTGTTATGCTAGTCTCAAAGATGATGAAGATAGTGAAGCTGAATCTGGGGCTAAGGAATAATGGCAGCAAAATTCCAAAGCAGTCCTCCTCCAATAACCAACTAACTTTTAAACCCACCATGTTTCAAGCACTCCCTTAGTCAAGGAGTCCTTTAAAAATGACTTGCTCTGTAATCCCCAAATTGGCTGCAATATTGACTTAAGACAAATGGAGCCGTGCTGAGCCAGTGGAGAACATGGTCCCATTTGGAGACCTTTAGTCTCTGTAGGAGACCATTGATAGGACCAGACAAGTGTTAGAGGGTACCAACCTGCTTATCCTAGGTAGAGAGCTCTAGCAAGGCGGTGTCCTCTATGTGCATAGAAGTACTTTTTGCTTAGAATTTCAATAATCCAAATAATTCAAGTCACACCAGAAGTTTCAGGGTCTAACTTAAGTGAATGAGAGAAGTGTAGAGTTGAGCTGTATTTCCATAGTCAAAGGGAGGAGGGAACTGAGGTTAATTCTGAAGATACCCTACTTCTCCGAGATAAAAGGATCATAGAATTTACTGCTCCAAAGTACCTTAGAGATCCCCTCCTCCTCTCAACCTCTTATTTTACTTATAAGAAAATAGAGAACATGATACTGAGGAAAGGAACATTTTAAACCAGCTTGAATTATCTGGTTTGACTATCTACTATTGAAATCCTTAGCTCATTGTTGACTTCATCTTGCCAGGAAAGAAAAAGCTTATGTGCTGTGATTTCAAGACACTAAACTGTATAATGACTGCCTGTGGGCATATTTTATGGGGAAATAAACACCCAGCCCATTGAGAGATAGAGTGTTGCTTTAATATATTGTATGTTCACATATTTATGGGGGAAATAAACCCACAACCTAATAAGATATGTATTATTACTTTAATATATTGAATTTATTTCATATCTTTATATTTTATGAGGGAAAATAAACGCATGGGCTAATAAGATACACTATTATTATAATAGCATATTTAATTGTTCTATATTAATTTATTTATGAGAACAGTAAATGCGATGGAATATGGCACGTAATATTATTTAATGTATGACATGGGTTCTATATCAGTACATTTTTTTCAGAGGTAAAATTCTAGCTGAATAAGATATGCACATCTCTCCCTTTAGTCAATCAATCTCCTCTCCCCAAAATGCGATTTTGTAGTTAGATATCTCCTGACTTACAAATCTCCTGAGTTGCCGGGATGATTGAGGTCTCCCACTGCGTGGTGCGCACAGAAAACCCAGCTCGTTCTAAGCAGGCCTCCTGGCTAGGACTGTCCCTTCCTCTGGTCCAGACCGAGCTCCAGGAGGCAAACAAACGCTTCTTTGAGAGGCCGGGTCTAGCAGTGCCAGTAGGCAAATTGAGCTTACTCTCGAGAAGAAGAAATATTAAGTAAACTTGAAGTATGACTTTCTGGGGCCCTTTAAATAAGCACCTTCTTTCCACATCTAGAGAGGAGTGAGAAGGGGGAGGGCGGAGAAGGGGGAGGGCCGTGGTTCTACCGACCCTCAGTAAGTCACGGTGTTTACAAGTGGAGGGATCGGTGCGTAGAGAAGGATTTCCGTTGAAATGAAATTATTAGGGAATACAGGCAGTTAACATTTAGATACATACATGAGATGAAACGATGCACACGCGGATGCGAATACAAACACAAGTACACATCTACCAATTTACCAACACACACATACACATGAGCTCCTACTGGACACATTCTTTGCATCTGCTGGGCTCATTTAAAACAAAACACAAAACAATAGCGAGAACTCGCTGGCCCCCATTTAGCCGCCTGCCAGCTTAGGAAAACGGGGAATTGCGAAGAGTAGGCTGGCGGGAGGTGGCGAGGGGAGGGCTGGTGGTGGTGGTGGAGTGGAGCACTCCCTCTTCCTCTCCTCCCGCCCCCCCCCCCCCACCTCCCAGGCTGGAGCCAGAGAATCCTGAGGCTGCTGTCATGGCGGACAGAGCATCTCTTCGCTCGCTTTTCCAGGCCCGAGCCCCAGCGCCATTTTGAGCATCCCTGCCTCACCATCCCCCCCTTCTCCTTCCCCAAACCACCCGCCACCCCGCCTGTGCTCGCCGCCACCTTCTCCTCTCCAGCGCCACCCTCCCCACCTGCGTCCACCCTCTCGGTGTGTCCCCTTCTCCTGCTCTCCGTCCATCCAATTGTCTGTCTCGAACACCGTCTCTTCTATCGCTTCCCTAACCCCTGCCGGGGTCCATTTGGTCCAGGAGCCCCCAGTGCCTTAGAAATAATTTATTTTTCCGTGTCCGCCGAGATGGATTTCTTCGCTGACCCGCTTTCATTCATAACCATTCTCACCCTCCTCCTCCCTCTTGATATATGAGTTTCATGTGTAAAATTCCATGTTGGAAGGGATCGCTCCTGTCTGGGAGCACGTGGGCCCAGACACAGAAAAATTCCCTGCAACCCCACCCCCCACGACGCCGCACACATCTTATCCAGTCCCTCGGTCTAGGCTCACAGGCAGATCATTTACCCCTCTTCACCTCTCCCCCATCCTCCCCTAGAAGACGCCTTCTCATTCCTCCTCCACTCGTTCTTTCTATTTAAAGCTTTGAGAGGAGAGACGTGGGTTTCATTCTGTGGGGGCCTCGGGGAGAAATAATAGAAACAATTATTTAGGGAGAACTACAGCTACCCTTCCCGGTTCTTCCCTTTTTGGCCCCTTCGGCCTTACTGGGGAAGTTCTTTCCAATTCACCCATGTCGCCTACCCTTGGCAGATCTCACAAGAAAGACCACAGGGTCTCTTCTTTCCCCGACTGACCCTATTTTTATTGTCTCTTCTGTCTTTGTGTCTAAGAGGGTTTCTTTAAATGCAAACACAAATAAAACGAAATTAAACCAACAACCCGGCAAGACACTGAGAGTCCTCATGATAGAGGTGATGATGGGAAACCAATAAACTTTGGCCCTCTCAGATTATTTTCAGTCGCCTGAGGGAGGAGAGCGAAAAGTAGAGTTGAATTCCGATCGCGGGATTTGCAGCACCCGGACTTCACACATGCGCGCATACTGTTTGCTACAAAGATCTGCCTCCGACCCTCTAATCCTGGGGAAGGGTAATAGAATAATAGATACCCCAGATAGGACCTGGAAAAAGGAGCTGGAAACTAGCCTCTGAGGCAAAAGGAATCCTCGAGCTATGCTAAATTGTGGTGCTTCAGGCAACGCGTACGCGCAAAAACAAAAGCTCACTCTTTTTCGTATAATAAAGACATTTATTTAATCTATGAAAATAATATACAATAAATACTTTCCCCTTTTTCCTATTAAAGAATTTTAATAAATAGTCTACTGTCTAAAACTTAAAAAAAGAGGAAAATAGGTCCCTCTGTTTCTTCTTAAGAAACCCCCCCCCCAAGAGTTTTATTATTCCTGAGATTTCATTGGAAGTTTATGAAAAAGATTTCTGTGGATTTTTTTTAAAAGAGAAGTCCAAGTGTCTAATAAATGAGAGAGAGAGAGAAGAGAAAAGAAGAGGAAACGAATAAGACTAATTCGATAATACCTGAATTTTTAGTAAAACTTATAAAAGATCCTATGGGAATGAGGAAAGGCAAAGAAGGGGGAATGGAGTCCTCTAACCTAGAAAGAGTACTCCCAAGTACGGAGTGAAGAGGAGGAGGAAGGAGGAGGAAGTGGCTGGGGTGTGTGTTTGGGGTAGGAGTGCTAGTGGAATTGTAGGTGTTCTAAGTCTATGGTTCGGAGCGTGCTGGTGAAGAAATCCAGATCTTCCTCAGAGAATCGGACTGGACTGTCCAGGGAGCCCTGCAGGCTAGGGGAAAGCCCCCCCGAGAGCTGAAGACAGGAATCTGAAGCAAAGAAGTTGAGATCGGGCAAGAAGGGAGAATCTTGCCCTTCGGGGAATGAGTCACTGTCCAGGAGAGTCTCCGGTTCTATCGCCCCTGGCCTGTCCTCGGGGTACTGAGGACTCTCAGCATTCGAATTCTCTGATGGGGCAGACAGCAACCGAGGTCCGAGCTGACCTAGGATGGGCTTGGTGGGGAGAGAACAGGCCTCTTTATCCCCTAAGGATGGCAATGGGGCGTCCAGAGTTTGACCCAGGGCCGGGCTGCCTTCGGGCTCCTCCGCTGGGTCGCTCCCCTCCTCCAGAGCCCCAGGGTAAGCGGCTTCCCCATCCAGAGGTTCCTTATGCTGGTTCTGTCGTTTGTGTTTCATCCGCCGGTTCTGGAACCACACTTTGACCTGCCTCTCTGTCAAGTCTAGCAGCGCCGCGATTTCCACCCGGCGGGGCCGGCACAAGTATTTGTTAAAATGGAATTCTTTCTCCAGCTCCAGCAGCTGAGTATTTGTGTAGGCTGTGCGCAGTCTCCGGGCCCCGCTGCCACCTCCGTCCTGAAGTCCAGGGGCATCTGGGGGGGAGGGGGGGTAGGGTTATTATAAGTGTTAAAGTGGGGATACAGCTCCACTTCTCCACCAAGTCTGCCACCAATCCAGCCAGTATGAAGCCCTCCACTCCTGGTGGAGCAGAAACTCAATATGAACCCTTCCACGCCCTTTCCTTTTTAAAAAGGAGGGCCAATGCCGCTATACCGCTATTCCACTTTGCTTTCCTTTCCTTCTCGAACCTCACTCCGAGCCCAGTCAAAATCCCGGGTCAAAGCTAGACCATGGGAAAGGAATTCCAAGCTTGGAAAACGTCTCATTCCTCCCCACGACCCCCCACGCACAGACTCCTCAGGAAGGAGAGAAAAGCAATGCCTGATCCCTTCCAACAGGATCTGGAGAGATGTGCCTACAGTTCACATAGCATTCTCACACGCAGGAACAGCGAGATCCTTCTCTTTTAACTTACCTATCCCACTTAGAGACGCCCCACTACCTTCACCCCCACATACAGTTCTGCCGACGCTCTAAAATTCTTCAGTTGCTCTTAGAGACCTAGTGGGGGGGAGGGGAAGAGAAGCTTTCCTTTCCCTTCCCCCCAGACTCAATTCCAGGAGCTCTCCCCATGCCCATCCCCCAATATACCAGGCTCACGCCCTTGCACTGAGAAATGAAAAAGCAAATAAAATCTCTTTTTAACCTTTAACGGGAAATAAAACCCACAAAGACATACAAAGGAAAAGTAACCTTAAAACCATCCTCCAAAATTTCCTGGAGTTGGGGTGGCGGGAAACTAATTGTCCAGGCCCCGATCTTTCATTCTACTGTCTCGTCTGTGGGAAAGATAGGGACTGAGTGAAGAGACCCCAACAGCTTTCCCGCTCCAAAAGTCTACTCAAAATCTACGTCTACCCTTCTGCTTCTCCCCAATCCCATCAAACTGCCTAGCCCACCCTCCCATTCCGCTATACTGACCAGCCGGAGATCCAGCTCCAGAGGCCGGCACTGTGGAGGAAGCTGGGGCAGGGGATGAGGCCGATTGGCTGGGTTTCTTGGTCGATTTCTTCTCTTTCATCCAGGGGAATTCGGGGGCCAGGGGAGCTGCCAGGAGAGGCGGCTGTGGCGGCGGAGGCGGCGGAGCCGGCCCATCCTCGGTTCGCTTTTGACTCCGGGGTCTCTGAAGGGTGGAGGCGCTCGGCTGGAGTCTGGGGATGGTTTGCTCGAAAGGAGGAGGAGGAGGAATTAATGTCGACTCCTTGATTGATGAAGTTTGAAATGTCTCCAAGACAGCGGGAAAGGAAGTCAGGCACTCGGCAAGCGATGGCTGGCTGTTTATAAACCCAATCTCCCTCTCAAATTCAAAATTCATGGCTTTCAATGGTCCCAGCCTCAGGGTGGGGGAGGGGGCTTGCTGGGGGGGGCGATGTCAGAAAGGGAGGATAGGAAGGAATTCCCCCCTCCCCCCCCCCCAGTTTACAGATGGGGTGTTGTTGGAGGGGGAGGGAGATTTCTCTCTCTTTCTCCCCCTTTTTTTTTATTTTGGGCCTTTATAATTGTATATTGCTGATAAATACAGGCGTATGGGGACTCTCTCTATTAAACCCGAGACTCGGCCGAAATTGCAGGCAATACGCGGTCACGGGACCGGCCTCGGCCAATCGCTCACTAGGGCCTGGTAGAAAACAGAGAGCATTCTTTCCTTTAATTGATTCAAAAACTCCAGAGGGCCGCGATGTGGACGCTGCCAATCCTCCAAGGTCCCTCATATCTCCCTCACTCCATTTCCCTCTCTTTCCTAAAGTAGTACTGAAACATTCCTCCTGTCAATGGAAAGACATGTAGGGAGGGACAGAGTAGGGGAGGTCGTCTACAGGAGAAGTGTTCCTCCACCCCACCCCAACCAAATAAATACACAAGAATAAATAACAAGAACAAATTAACCTTTTCAGGATAGCAGAGTAGATTGTGGGGCAAAACACAGCGGGGAGAGAAATTTGAAATGGACTTTCTTTCTCTTGAAAGTTTCCACCTGGGGAGCAAATATTACCCTTTTCCCCACCCACTCTTCTAAAGTCAAGGGTTAAATTTTGCAAAGATCAATAGAATTTCAACCCTGACACTAAGCACTGAAGCATAGAGACATTACTGGAGAGGCAGAATGGTGTAAGAGAAAATTAATACTGGACTGGGTGTGAAAAGACCAACGTTCCTGTCAAGGTGTTGCTACTAAGTTGCTGTGCGTGATTTTGAGCAACTCGTTGCACCTCAATAGGTGTCAGTTTCCTCTTCTGTAAAATAAGGGGATTGTATTAGGTGATTATATCATTCCTAGGGTCCCTTGGAATTCTATGGTTGTACAAAAGTTCTAATGGGCAACTGTATTTGATATATTTGTATTCAGTTTCTATATCTATATCTATACTCCATATTTATGTGTATTCCACATCTTTGTGTCTCCAGTTTCTTTTTAAAGAAAACTATATTAGTCATAAATGCCTGTAACTCTATTTTTACATATTTGTCAAAGATTAACAGCAAACATAGAGACCCACAGACTTAGGGATCTCAGGTCGAGGAAAATGTTTGCTTTGTGGAGAAGTTGTGTTTCCTTCCAGGAAAGAATTTTCTCTCGAATTTTTCCTTCCCCAGACCCATTTGAATTGTTTTGAAGGAGGAAATTGAGAACACTGATCTTATACTCCCTAGCTTGGTTTTGAAAGGAAGATTTTTAAGGTCTAGATAACTAATTAAAACTTGGGAATGGGATATGTGTGTGTGTGAAGCTGAAGGTGGGGGTGGGGGTGAATCCAAAACATTTGATTGGAAATAATAAGAAGTCACTGCAGAAACTGGAAAATCAGTTCTTGGGGAAGATTTTTTTTTTTAATAAGTAGGTCAGAGGGACCAGAGAGGAGAGGAGGCGATCAATCTTAGCCCTCTGACAGCTCCCTCCTATCACATCAAAGAATTTGACTCTTTGGGAAACGGAGAGGGAGACGCCTAAAATCATGATCTCTTAAAGGCCAAGGCGGGTGGGGGAGATGCAAAGGAGAAAGGTGAATCAGGGAGACCCAGGGGTAGCAGATGGGAAATGAAGAAAGAGAAAACGCCACCAATTTAAGGGAAAAGTTAGTCTGCAAAACTCCGAAGGCTCCCCATCTTCCCCTCCCCCTTCCTTCCCCTCCCCCTTCCCGCCCTCCCACCCTCCCGACTTCAAGCGGTAGGCAGGAGAACGAGAAAAGAGATGGCTAGGGGAGAAATAACCACTCGGCTGGGCCGCGCGACCTAAGAACTTACTTTCTGTCAATTAGACATTCGCGTGGGCGGTGAGTATTTTAAGAGAGGCGCAGAGGTGGAATGGGGGAAGAGAGAGAGCCCTGACTAAAGAATAGACACAAAGGGGATCAGAGTTGCAGTGAGGGCTCGAGAGGAGTTGTGTATGGGGTGCGGGAGAGTTTGGAGTTTGGAGTGGGTTATTGGAATCACAGAATTTCTAAAAGAGCGTGTTGCTTGCATCTAGGAAAACCAGCTGATGTTCGAGCTCAAGTCAGTGAAAAAGAGTTTTTCGTCCTTTGGAATTTTTTCTTAGGAGGGAGGGGTAAGGAAGATATTAGTATTCTTTAAAAATCTTCCCTAAATTTTATCATTTTTGGAGTTTCAAGGCCTTAGATAAGATGAAGTTTGGGGTCTCCTAGCGACAACTTGCAGGGGTCCAACAGCCAGGGAGATAAAGTCCTTCTATCAAGAAAAAATAGGGAACAGGAAAAGTTCTTGGTGTTGACTAGAGTTGGCCTAGTGAGTTTGGCAGTTTTCTCTCTGCAGATGAGACAGAGAGAGGAAGAGGAGGAGGAGGAGGAGGAAAAGGAAGAAGAAGAAGAAGAAGAAGAAGAAGAAGAAGAAGAAGAAGGAGGAGGAGGAGGAGGAGGAGGAGGAGGAGGAGGAGGAGGAGGAGGAGGAGAATGGGGAAGGAGGAGGAAAAGATGACTGAAGAGCTGCCTCTAACCCCTCCTGACAGATTTTAAGGCCAGATTAAAAAGCAGTGTAAAACTTCTTTATTAAAGAAGTAGAGGTGGGCCTTTAGCAAGGGAAGACTTGAGGTGTGTGTTCATCCTTCGTTGCCGAAGAAGACCATGCTATCAGAGAAATAATGACATGACTTGCACTTGACTTTGTTTTGAGTGAGGGAGGGCTGTGCAGGTCACCAGCCTCACTTCTCCTCCAGAGCCATCTGAATCCAGTGACCAGATATTCATCAGGATGACTGGAGATGACTCATGATGAGGCAATTGGGGTTAAGTGACTTGCCCAAGGCCACACAGCTAGCGAGTGTCAAGGGTCTGAGGTGAGATTTGAACTCAGGTCCTCCTGACTCCTGCGCTGGTGCTTTATCCACTGCACCACCTAGCTGCCCCTGGGAACTGCACTGGGAGTCATAGAGCAGAAATATTTTAACTTAATCGTTGTCTTTAGATAGATATCTGATTTGCTGAAATCTGCAGAAGGGCAGGGCAGGTAGACAGCCCGCCAAAATACTCCCTTATCTTTTCTCGATTCTATTCGGTACTCAAGTCAGTTACTCCAGTTTTCAAACTCTAGCTAAAAATCTCTCTTCCTCCTCCCTCACTCTTTCTGGGTAAATAGTCAATCCACCTCCCCACTACCTCACCCCCTCCTACCCCAAACATGGATTTGGAGTGGGTGTGGATGAATTACATCATCCAGAAAATGTTATTCAGGGAAGAGGAAGAAAGAGTGAGAGGGAATTGGGGGAGGGGGGGAACCCTTGAGCATTATTTGATCCCAATCAAACTTTGCACGCTCTCTCGCTTTTAGATTATAGTGTGACCCAATGGCAAATTGCTTGCTGCTTGAATGAACGAGTACAGTTAAAATCTTACATCGAACGGGGGGGTGGGGGGGGGTGGTGGTGAGGTGGGGGGTGGGAGGAAATCAGGTTACTTTTTTATTGTTATTTATCGTTGCATAAAGACTGTAATTACTAACCTTGGACTGTCTGGATGCAACATAAAAATAAAAATTAGCCCTCGCTTTAAGACTGGAGGCTGGGAATCAAATGTGCCCTTCTTTTACCCCTCCCCATCCCTTCTTGCATACATACACATACACACACGCTATGTATGTATGTATATTTCTAATTAAGCAATGCGAGCACATCGCTTACAATTAGAATTATACAATTCATCAGTAAATCCGCCATCGCTTCTTCTTTCAACGAATTAGCCCCATATTTCAGACTCCCTGTCCTCTCTCTCGTCAGCTCCTGCGATTCAGCGTTGACATTTCATCTTTGACAGACGCTTTCTATTCTCGCTCCCACATCATAAAACTTTTATGGAACCACGACTAATAAATGAAGTTTTTACCGGGACTGGGGAAACTGAGAAGCCCACAAGCCTAAGAATTATTTTATTTATTCTACTGACCCAAATGTCTCCCCCCTACTCCTTCCTCGCCTGGTCGCAGCTGCATCAACTGCTCCTCTCCCTACCAGAGATTGGTTGCTTCCACATTTTTTATTAGATTTAATTTAACTTCGGTTGCAACGTTCTGACCTGAAAACTCTAGGCCTTAGAATTTTTTTTCCAAAAGATTAATCATTTTCCTTTGTTTTCATTCTAGACCCAATGGCGGTTGGGCTCCAGGGTCACGTGACGGCTTCTTTGTAGCAGCGGAAAAGGCTTGTGAAGTTTAGGTTGCTGGAAGGGAGATGGAGCTATTATCCAGAGCAGAAAGAGGAGAGACAGAGGGACAGAAGCAGAAAGCCGGCTAGAGGGAGGTGTAGCTGGGCAAATAAAGGAAGACTTTTGAGATGAGTACAAGCGTTTGTTAATGAAACACCAACTTGATAAGTTGGTAGAGTGGTACAACAGGAAACAAACAGAACTCCAAAGAGAGATTCAGGGGCAAGGGGAAGATGCTAGGGAGAGGGGTGGGAAAGAAAGCACGAATGTTATCTTCAATCTCCTTAAATTTGGGAACACTGGACAGCTTGCTTGTTGCCTGACCAATTGGACCAAAGAGAGAAGGTAAAATTGATAACAGAAAGTTTATTCAAGAATTGCTTGACAGACAACTCTTTTTAGTAAGGAAAAAGTAATTCCTAAGAACAAAGAAAGATTTCCAAGAGGGAGTAACTCTAAGTCTACAAATTCAGGACTATACAGAGACGATTAGGAGCTGAGTTCATGCCTTTAGGAGAACTAATTACAATTGCTCATAAGTACGAGGATAACATAAATCTACGGCTCTTTCCTAGAGTACAATGATAACTAAAATAATAAAAAGATTTTACGACAGGAAACACAACATCCTTTATAACAAGTAAATACTAAAAGAAAAAAAGTACAATTTTCTTTTGTCCCTCATATAAATACATAATGTTGGGTAGGGGGATAAATAATACAAAAAAAAGAAAATATTTTAACAGGCTATAACCAATAAATATATATGAAAATGTTCACTAGAACACACGCTTTTAGAGCAACACCTGGATTCTGCGGGCCCAAGTGTCTCTCACAGTTGTTTTTATATCCATTAAAATGTAAACTCTAAGTGCAACAATGGTATCCCAGTTAGGAGCATTAGCCAGCACATACCAAAGGCTCTGGCATCAGCTCAGGTCCTGGGACATACAGTTTGTTCAAATATACCCTGTTTTCACGTTAAGTCAAGAGAATAACCAAAAAATAATAATAATTAAAAAAAAGCTTCTAACCCCTTGTGTCTGGATTGCTTTTTGTGATGAGCCCTAAAGAGAGGAGGGAGAATGTGGTGATTGGACTGGAGAGTGAGAAGGGGAGGACAGCCAAATACTTAGACCTGACCACTTGCCTGCCCCAGGCCTACTTCTGCTCCTCAGTCGTTTTTTCAAAGAAAAAATATATATAGTTATATCTTTATAATATAGGCAGCTATGACTTTCAGGATCTCTCAGCATCCCTGAGCCCACTGAAAATTGTAATGAGGGGGAAAATCACCAGGTATGTAGATCTTTAAATCCTAGAAAAGGATGTGGGGTAACAAAGGGGGAGGAAAGGAGGAGTGAGGATGGCCTTAGATGAGGCCTAAATGAAAGGGAGAAGGAAGCAGATTTTGAAGGTGCTACAAAATGGAGGAGGAGTTAGTGCTCATTCTATGCCCTGGGGGTTGAAATATGTTTTCTTTTAAAAAGAGAGAATTAAGAAGATATCTGGGATGGCCAAGAAAGGTGGGAGGTAAGTAGTTTGGTTGCCTTTTGCTAAGTCATCCTATTCTCTGCTTTGAAAATGTGCTTCTCCACAACCCCCACCTCCAATTTTCTGAACTTCTCTTCTTCTACCTGCCCCCCACCCCGCATGGCATTCTAACTGAAAGCTGTATTGGAGCTTTGGAGATACTAGGGTAAATGGGGGCAGGGAACGGGAGTGGAGAGGGAAAGGATCTCTAGCCTGGTTTGGATTCGTTTCTTTAATTGGCAGGCAGAAGGAGGTAAGAGTTTGAATGCAAATTTTGTGATGTGGGGACCTGGGAGAGTGAAGCAATACCCTCCCCTCCCCCTCCTCCAGCTCCCACCAGGCCCTTTCTTCACAGAGAAACTGCCTATGTCCTTGTAATCCTCCCTCATGTCCTCTTCATCACCTCTGGGCAATCTCAGTCTGGCTGGCTCTTTCCCACACCCTCTTTCCTCCTTGTGCTCCTCCACCCGTCCTCCCTCACTTCTCCCATCACAGATGTGTCAGTTTGGGAGCTTCTTGGATTCTACCCTGAGGAGGCGCATGATGAGAAGAAAGGTCTGTGTAGGTGGGGTGCGGGTCGCAAGGTCCGTGGTGCTGGCTGGGAGCCATAGGGGGCGCCCCGTTGTAGTCCAGGTTCCCCGACGGGTGGTGGGACAGGTGGTTGAGGCCATACAAGGAGGGGCCAGCAGGGGGCGGAAGTGGATCCACGTAGCCTCCCCCCCCGACGTACACTGGGCTGCTTTGCATGCTCGGTGTACCGTAGGCTCCCCCGTTGCCTTGGAGGACGTGGGGTTCGTACTCGGGAGGCGCGGGGTTGGGCGTGTACTTCTGCGGGGCTGCACAGCCCTTGAGTGGCGGTTGGTAGTTCGACGGCAAAGCATAGGCATTCTGGTGGGGTTTGCCGAAGGCAGGGGGGGACGGGGTCTCATAGCTGGAGGTCATAGTATGTAAGGCGTTCATGAAGCCCGCTGTAGATTGCATGGGCTGAGGGGGGCTTCCGGCCGGAGATGGGCCCCCGGACGACGAACCCAGCCCCTTGGACTTCTGGTCTTTCTTATACTTCATCCGCCGGTTCTGGAACCAAATCTTGATCTGGCGCTCGCTCAGGTTGAGTAAGTTGGCCATTTCCACCCGGCGAGGCCGGCACAGATAGCGATTGAAATGAAACTCCTTCTCCAGCTCCACCAGCTGAGCACTGGTGTAGGCTGTCCGGGCTCGTTTGGAGGCCGAGGATCCCGGCGGGCTCTTGTCCCCTCCCCCGCCTCCTCCGCCACCCCCACCCCCTCCGCCTCCGCCGCCTCCACCACTGCCACCGCCGCCGCCGCAGCTTTCTGCCGGATTGGGGGGGGGGGGGAGGGAGGGAAGAGAGAAAATGAAATAAAAGATAATTACTGTACACGCCGAAATTGAATGCATCGTTTCTTAATAAATCCAGGCCCCGGCTCTGAGCCTCCTCTCGCCCTCCCCGTTCCTCCCCTCCATCCCCCCCGCACCCCCCGCACCCATCGCATTAGCGGACACTCCATAATAGTGGCATTTATTAAGAGACCTGTTCTCCACTCGATGCCCTAGCTTATGAAAATTTGATCATGTCATGCAGACACAAGCTGTACGGCCATTTATTTATGACTGGATTATTCTCTCTCTCTCTCTCTCTCTCTCTCTCTCTCTCTCTCTCTCTCTCTCTCTCTCTCTCCCTCCCTCCCCCCTTCTCTCCTCTCGCTCTTCTCTCCTCCCACTCTCAGGTTTTCCCTTCCTCCCTTCTTCGTCTCTGAAAAACAAAATCCTGGATAGTACTAATAAAGCGTCTAGAGTGAAGGCCACATTGGGAATCTGGGAATCCCAAAGCCAGGTGGGACAGACCCAGGGTCACTGTGTTGGGTGGATGAGGTCTGCCACGCGGCTGGGACACCTCAGTGACTGTGATTAATACCCACAATAATCATACTTAATAATAATGAATCGACTTGGGGGCAGCTCAGGGGCTGTTGGACTGCTTTTCCACACTGTCCCACAGATCCATGCTCCTGGGCCTGATTTTCCAACGTCTGGGGCTTTTGATGCAATGAATAAGTATGTGTTTGGAGGGGGAGAAGGAGAACGTTGGGGTATGTGTGTGGGGGTGTGGGGGTGTGGATGTAGGTGTCAGTTAAATTGAAGGGTTATACTACCCTTACCAAGGCAGTAGCCCTTCGGTTACCTGACCCTTCTTCCCACTCCTTTCCCGTGTAGTTTGCCACGTGGAAAGTTCTGGGTGGATCCTGGCAAGACTAATAATCACAATAATAGAAATCATAATAAAGCAGAGAAATGGAGGGGCAATACCTGTGCTGGGGGAGCTGTTTTTCAGTTTGGAGTTTTGCCTTGACTCTTTCATCCAGGGAAAAATCTGTTTGCTGAGGGTGGAGTTGGAGCCTGGGCCGCATTTAGGGGGAGCGTTTTTGCTGGGCCCACTGGCATTATTGCTGTTGCTACTGGTGCTGGTTGGGGCTGCACTGGGAGGGGGAGAACCCGGAGGGGGGGCCGAGTGGTGCTCCGGGGCCAAGCCAGGCCTCATACAGCTGCCGTTCAACTCTTTGCTTTTGCCATGGGGGACTGTGTTGCCCAGAGCTTGGAGTGAGCAGGCTGAACGCTGGTAGTCTCCTTCCAAATGCGTGGTGGATTGGAAGGGGGGCTGGGTGGGCCCGTCGTAACCGAAGCCATTGCTGCCAGGGTAGGAATAACCTCCGAACAAAGCTGCTGTGTTATCGTAGTAGGTCGCTTTCTGCATCGCTGGACGAGCCCTGGACTTCGGGTGGCAACTTGCAAGGGCCAGATACCCTCAGGACTGGACATTGGCACCCCGGGGTCACGTGATGTGCCGGACCCCCCCCCCCCTCCAACCCCCTCCTCCCGTGGTCTGTTGGAAGCGGCTGACCTGCGGGGCGAGAAAGGAGAAACAAGGGGAAAAGACTGGGTCTCGAATCCATCTTAGGCGCTGAAAAGCGAACTGACATCAATAGAGTTTTTTCTCTCCCCACTCCACTTCCCTGAAGCAGATGCTGAGGCCGCCTTCCTGACCTGATGCTGAATTTTGTGGAGAATTTTATTTAACGCAGGAAAAACAAATTTCATCCCCCATTAAAAACGGTGACAATGATGATTTTGGAACTTCCTAGATCTCACAGACTCAACTAACTTCAAGTGACATCTTTTCCCTTCCTCCGGTGGCATAGCCTTTGACCTTCCTCCTCCTCTTAATCCCCCCCAAGTGTAGGATACAGTGTTAAGCTGTGTCCCTGGCTAAGGAGAGTAGGGGAGCAGGGGGACTGAAATAAAAGGACCCTCATCTTCATCATCATCGTCATCATCATCATCATCATCATCATCATCATCCCAATATGAGATCTCCTTGCCTCCTTGTCTATTTTCAAATCTCCTTCAACCAAGCAGGGAATTAGCCTGCCAAGTAGGGCAGGACATTCGATCCAGACAGAATGGAGAAGCAAATAAAACTGCCCCAACCCGCATGACATAAAACTCTCTTAAGTTTTTAGCCTTCTCTGTCCCCAAGTTTTCTCCTTTTCTCTACATTTTCTTCTAAATTTGGCCAAAGCCCTTACTTAGCCAAGATTGGACAGAGGTCCAAGACCAAACAGCCTCTTTTGGAGATAGACCCCTGTTGGATAGTTCATTCACCTCCCTACCAGTTGGTGCCTTCACCATTTGGTACAGGTTTTCTCCACCTCTTGTTTTCTTCTCTATGCCTTTGTGTTCCCCTATCCCCCTTTTTTCTGTTTTCTTAGGAAGGAGAGAAAGAAGAGAAGAGAAAAAAAGAAAAGAGAAAAAAGAAGAAAATTGTATAGCTGCTGGACTTTTCTACCAAATGAGGTGGAGAATGACTTTTCTTCAAACAGAAAATGACTTGCTAGAGAATATCAACAAAAAAGTGACCCCTGGTACTAAAAGTTGAGTTCTTCTTTCAAGCTGATTTTAAAAGAGCCCAAAGAAGTCCAACTCTTTTTCCCAAAACAAACAAACAAAATCCCTATTTTAATGGTGTTGTTTTTGGAGAAAATGGCAGAAAAATAAAGTTGCAAGCTGCTGATTACTTTGACTTTTTTTTAATAAAAAAAACCCAACAACTTCGTTTTCACTCTATTTTCTCTTCTCCTTCCTTAACCACCACCCTTAGACTAGGAAAAAAATTCGGCTAGCTGATCTTCTTTTATAACACGTGTATTTGTGATAGGTGAACTCATTTTAAGTGATACTTATCTAAAAAATAAAGTAAAACAGAACTAAAACCTGTAAAGGAGAAAGCAAAGGGAAGACTTTCTCCCACCAACCTTCCCTTGCTCCTCCACCAAAAATACTTTCAATGGCAGTTATGACAAATAAACACTGATTAATCCTAGATTCTGGACTGAATTCTGGGGATGAATTTCTATTCTGGAAAGCACAGAGATCTGGAAAGAATGGGGCTCTCATTGAGAAGGGTCCTTCGGACCGGGTAACACATCTCTTTATTGTTAGCACCTCTATTATTATTATGATTTAGCCCAAATGAGCTTTGGAGTAGCCCTGGCTGAAGGGTGAATTAATTAACAGGCATCAGCTGAGTTTATTATTAATAGATCGGAGAGGAAAACTGAATACAAACTGAAAGGGAGGGGAGTTGGCGCTGGACAGAGTTTTATTTTGTCTAGATTATTATTACAGTAATAACAATAATACCAATAAACATAATAATTTGGCTGGAAGCCTAAAGCCGACCAACTCTTCAAACGTCTCCTAAACCTCTTGACCACCCTTCCCCCCAAAACAACCAACAACCTGGCAACAAGCAACAACCTGGAGTGTGTCTTAACTGAAGAAGGGAGATAGAACAAAAAGAGAGAGAGAGAGAGAGAGAGAGAGAGAGAGAGAGAGAGAGAGAGAGAGAGAGAGAGAGAGAGAGAGAGAGAGAGAGAATAAACCAGAGGGGAAGAAAAGCTGAGATGTTTGGGAAATTCAACTCTCCACCCGCCTCCAGGGAAGCTCCTCAGTCTCCGTTGCCGCCGTGCAGGAATCAGGATCATTGCCGGAGGAGAATAGAAAAATGTCCAGGGTCATAACTAGTCAGTGGAGGCCTCTTCCAAGGAGTCTACCCCGGCTACAGACCCGGGCTGTGCGGATCAGACTCGAGCGTTTCCCCTCTGTTCCAAGTTTGGCTTCCAGAGCTAACCGAATTAAAAAGCGGCTTTGCAACTCAGCTGCTGTGCTTTTCTGAGATTGTCTCTCCGCCAAGGAGCGTCGAGGCCTGGTCAGCCAGAGAGAGGACCTCCAAGGGGATCATAGTTTGGGGTAGGTAGATAGGAAAAGCCTAGAAAAAAATCCGGCGAAGGGAAAAGGGAAGAAACACGGAGGGGGCGGCGGGGGGGGGGGGGGGGGAGGTTTAAGCCATCGCTATAGAGAGTCTAATGTGTATATTTTCCCTTCCTCCATGTTGGAAAAATTCAATTCTCCATCTGGTTCTTCAGGAGGGTGACAGTTCTCCCTCAGCTTCCCCCCAGGCCTCGATAAGGAAGGAAGGAACTAACCCCCCCCCCCCCTTCCAAGAAAGCCATTCCGCTCGGCGCAATCCCCCTTGCCACTGGAGTCTGGAGGCTTAACAATAGCTCGGGAGAGGACAGGAGCCCCCCTAGAGAAGGCACAGGCCGATGGGCAACCTGGGAGAAAAGATAGGATTTGGAAGAAAAAAAAAGGAAAGGAAAAAAGCAAAGCAAAAAGGAGAGAGAAATATATATATTATATATCATATATAACATATATGACACATTATATATATATATGTGTGTGTATATATATATATATATATATATATATATATATTCCACTCTTCCAAGCAGAGCCTGGTAAAAAATTCAGGCCAAGAGATAGGTATAAAAAGAAAAAAGGAAAGAAAGGAGAAGACAGAAAGAGAAAGAGAAAAAGAGAGAAGGAGGGAGAGAGAGAAGGAAGGAGGGAGGGAGAGAGGTGGAGAGAGAGAGAGAGAGAGAGAGAGAGAGAGAGAGAGAGAGAGAGAGAGAGAGAGAGAGAGAGAGAGAGAGAGAGAGTCGCTGCGTGGAAGGAAGCCTAAAGCTTGTGAACTCTTCTTGAACCGAGATCGCAGTCATATGGGCCATAAATCATTGAGACATACTCTCCGCCATTCACAAACTGATAGCCTATTTCAGTCCAGCTTACCTTAGCCACCGACGAGGGGAGAACAGGCAGACATAATATATATTCACATCGAGCCCCAACGCGAGCGGTAGGCGAGAAATCTCCCCAGCTTGAAGGCAAAAAAAAAAAAAAAAAAAAAAGCCACTGTTTAAAGCTACATCCCCCCTCCCCCCCCCCACCCAAAAGAGGAACCCTGGCTGGGGAGCCAGAGGGGCCGGTCGCAGGAGCCGCGGTGCGTCCGTTTCAATTCACTCCGCTTAGGAGGAGGGGGGGGGGGGGGGGTGCGGAGGAGGGAGGGGGGGAGTAGGAAAAAAAAATAGAAGAGGCGAAAGGTGGTTCGGCAGCTCCCGGAGAATCCGGTTCCAGGCTCGCGAACGGACAAGTCTCCACAATCTGGTTGCCCTATAAGACTGGTACGCCCTACTCTCCGATAACAATGGCCTCTGCTTTTGCACAGGGAAAAAAAAAAACCACACAGACACACACACAAGCCTACATACACACACCCCCCACCTCTCCCCTTCCCAGGCTTAGATGCCTGATACGGAAGGAAGGTGGGGGGGGGGAGGGAGAAGAATGTTTTTGTTTCTTCTTCTCCTCTCCCTCCTAAAAGTAGGAAGGAGAGGAGAGTGTAGGGTTAAAACAAAATAGAATACAGGTGATAAAAAATATATGTGCAAGATTTTGGGGAGTGGGGAGGGAGGAGCCCCGGGCAAAGTGGGTAGAGTGAGTTCTCATGCTTCCCTCCACCACGATTGCCACCCCCACCCCCCCCACGCAGCGTCACTAGTGAAACATTATGCTAATTAGACACAGTAGTGGACTGAGGCCTAACCAGAGCTGTCTCTGGGTTCTTGGGTGTGACTATAGGGTGTGAATCCTCATCAATTTGAAAACGTCGAGTTTTGCTACTGGTGCTTTTTTAAATAGTTTGAATCCTCCTTGGGTCTTGCCTCTCCATCTCCTTGTTTATCTCTGCCTCTCTTCCTTCTTTTCCTTATCTCTTCCTTTTCTCATCCCTTCCTTCCCTACACTTCCCCCTAAATCTCTAGGTAGACCCCTTCCAACTCCAACTAGGGGAAAGAAGGGGAGCACAAGGATCTTTTTTTAAAGCATGGCTTCTCCCTCCTCCCTCCCCCCTTTTTTGCAAACAGACAGCAAGCGGGTGACTGATGATTTAAACACAGACGCGCACGCACACACACCAATATGAGGGTTGGGGGAAGGGGGTCGAAACAAGGGGGACAAAAGGAGGAGGTTATAGCGCCAGGATGGGATAGGGCGACTGAAGACTTGAGAAACTTCGCTGTGAAGTTGAGTCTGTTAATATTCTCACCTCCTTACTGGCACAGGACAGAAAAGGAGGTGAAGGAGAAGAGCACATTTACACTTCTAAGGACAGAAGAAGACAATAAAATGACTTAGGAAAGAGCGAAGGAGAGGGTTTTATTATTACTACTAGGACGACAACTATTAATAAGGACAGACCTGCTTGTTTCTCCAGGCCACCCAAGATTTATGGCTCTCTCGATAAACTAGAGTAAATGCAAAAGTGAAACTTTCTCTTACTACGGATTTCGTGTAGGGGCAGGAAAAGAAGCGAGACTGGAGCTGCGTAGGAGGAGGACAGGAGCCAAGAATGTAGGTGTCTGCAGATTTAGGGATTGGGGGTGGTGGTGCTAGGATTCCCAGGGGAGGACTAATTCCCTTTAGGGGGAAAGAAAAAAACCAGAACACGCAAAGGGTATTTTAGACTTAGCCTAACTGCTGACTCTGAATTTAGAAGGATTAAATGAAAAAATGAAAAGCATCTCTCTCTCTCTCTCTCTCTCTCTCTCTCTCTCTCTCTCTCTCTCTCTCTCTCTCTCTCTCTCTCCCTCCCTCTCTCCCTCTCTCCCTCCCTCCCTCCTTCTCCCACTTCGTCCCTCCTCCCAATTCTGATTAGAAAACCCTCCTCTACTTTTGACTTATCCCTTTTTAGAAGCACCATTTGGAAGGACTGGCAACCCAGAAGAGGGACTCTATAGTTATTGTTCCCTCCCCGCACTGAGCCCGATGAGGATTTTGCAGGACCCCATCTCCTGCCTCCCACCCATTAGAGCCTCTACTTTTGACTGTGGGCAAATTCATCTCCCTCAGGAGGTTGCCAAGTCCACTTCCACCCCATACCCATCTCTCAAGGCAAGAACATCAAACAACAGATCCAGACTGAATTTGTGGCCCAGAATGTGTTGGAAAGGAGCACTCCTGGCTTTTAGTGTTCCACTAGATCTGGCAGCTTCTATGGATTTTCTTTTGGGTCATCTCCTCTACCTCTCAAGGGGTTGAGATGGAGCCAGCATCATCGACACAGAAGCAACCACAGCAAGATCCGACACCTTTGGACATGAGACCGGGTGGATTCCTTTGAACTTCTCAGAAAATTGGTAGTTGGGAGAGGGGAAAGGATGGGGGGAGGGGAGGGAGAGGAAGAGTTGGAAAGAGAAGATATTGTTTGGGTGGAAACCATTTCAACTTTTAAAAAAAATTATTGCTTACTAGAAAAACTTTCTCAGTCTCCCCTTGTACACACACCCCAGTGACCTCTAAAATAGACTTTTAGGATCATCCCAGTGTTGGATCCAGGGAGAAGCAAACTTTCTGCACAGGGTCCATTAGACTCTTACAGACACTGTTAGCTAAAGGAAATGTAATTGCCCCACTAAAGCCCCCACACACACCATCTTAAACCCCATTAGCACCTAAGGAGCTACTCAAGAAATGGGTATGATTAGCTATGTCATTTTAAGAAACTGAGAAAGAAGAGACACTTAAAAATATCCCACTCTTGATTCACTTTCTAAAATACTACTACTACTACAAATTATTATTGTTGTTATTTCAACGACAACAGAATCTCTGAAGCCTATGGATTTCTCCAGGCTCTGACTTGAGCTGATAAGGTAATTTTTTTGTTCTTGTTACCCAAGAAAAAGGGGTCTTTCCATATTTTTTTCAGAAGGAAAGTAGCCACAGAGATACCGGGGTGATTTGGGGGAGTCTCTATTCACTCTTTAATGTTTTTTAAGAGCTCCTGGGATCTTCTGAGTTGCTGTCTAGAGCTGTTGCAGAGTAAGAACAGGGAGATGATCTATGTCTACGGTTGTAGCTGCTGGAAGAAGAGTTCTCGAGAAGCCTATGTCAGATACCTTATCCTTTGGCACTGTGATAAAAGGCACTCAACAACTTACAGCTTCTTTTTGTCAGAGAAGAGGGAAAAAAGGAGCTAGGGAAAGGGAAATAAACTAACTACAAGAAGAAAAATCAATCAATAGTAAAGGCTACACTTGGTTTGAAAAGATTATTAGAACCTCCTTAAATTGCATAGTGACTGGTATTAAGTTCATTTTTGGAGGACTTTGGAGGCTGCAGGGAATAATGTGATTTACGATGTCCAAGAGTTGATGGAAATAGTCTAATGTGATAGTTTTTAAATGAAAAACTAAAAGATCCTCCTAAATTCTATTGCCATCAAAGATGGGGAGTTGGTGGAGGTAGTGGTATCCTGGGGAGAGAACACCCAACCTGAGATAGTGCCCATTTTATTTGAAGTTTCTGGTTCCTGTTTCTCAGGTCCCTTTAATCTTCCCTTACCCGCAACTCTCAAAACCTCGTGAAAGGTTGATGGGGGAAAAACTGGAAGAGAGAAGTGGCAAACCAGGCACAAATGAGCTTGAAGCCCTTTGGGAGGTGGAGACAAGGGGGAGGACTGGTTCAGAAAGGGAAAATGCTTCCATTTTAGGGGAGCCTCTAAACTGGAACTCGAGTAAGGCTCTCTAAGCATAAGCATCACAGTACTGAAGGAAAACACTGCTCAGTTTTAGGAGAGAGGGAACAGATTTCTCACCGAGGAAACTTGTTAGTTTGTTTTTTCAATTGGGAGAAGAGAGATTGAAAGAGAAGCATGAAGTGATTAATATTTTTAATCCAAAAGTTTATACTCCCTCACTCCTAAAACCTTTCTCAGTATTAAATAACCAGACTGGACCAAAAGACACAAACCTTTCCTTTACCTCATATTTGCCCCCATATTTGTTCACCAGAGAAGGGACCACTCCACACAACATTGGTAACTGAGACTTTTAGAAATATCGATATCAGTTAGAGACTTTTCCAGCTATCAACAAAGCCCTCTTCCATCTCCCACTCCAGTAAAGACTGAAGGATAGGAAAGGAAAAATAAGTCAATAAAAAAACTTAAAATTTCTTTTTTAAATCCGCATTTTCGTTCCTGGGACCATAGAACCAAACTCCAGGTCTCCCCTCCCCACCCCACCCCTCCCCCTCGGGTAACCCATGAGGCGGGATCTGCCATCTCCCTTGATCCAAAGCAGGCCCGAGGCCAAATTGGGAAAGCCCCTCCTGAAGCTGAGATGGCAGGCGGAGCTGAGGAGCCTCAGAGACCTTTTGCAATAATTTTAAAAAATTTATTACACGCACACGCAGCTTTCCCTCCCCTTCCTCCACTGGCTTCGGGTTATCAAAGATCCTTTAAAAATAATAATAGTAATAATCCCCTCTTCCTTATGAATAAAGCTCTCCAAACTGGCAATGGGAAAGGGGAGGAGGGAGCTTTTGGCTCCGAAGGACAGTTCCAGGCATTAAGTTCTCTGTCTTCACTTCCCCCTCCTCCGAGAAAAAAAAAATCACTCCAGCTCTTGAGTTCTGGAACAAAAGAACACAAGAATAGATGGAACCTTACTTCTGAAGCTCTCCCCAAGCGTCCTCAAAACCAAAGGACAGAGGGGACCTGACCACGCAGACACGCGAGAAGAAGAGCAGAAACCCGTAACCTCCGAGCAGAGAAAGAATTCCAGCCATTTGCTAAAATCACATTCAAACCTCTCTTGCCCGGGGCGGTACAAACAAAACAAACAAAAAATTAAAAAGCATTATGCAATATCTGGGTAAGGCCTTATTGTTCTATATTGTATAAACCATGTTGAGATGTGGAAGGAGTCGGTCAAGTCCAATAAACTCTAGGAAGAATTGCCTGTTTCAACAACGGAATTTTGAGTAATGCTGGTCTTCATTCCGAGGTTTGAAAGATGAAAACTTGAGTGTTAGAGGATGAGTGCCCCTTGAAGTGGCAGATGCCCTCTTTGTGCATGGGTGTACGTGTGATAGAGTGTGTGAGAGGTGGGGAGGGGGAAGACAGATCATCTAAAGCCTCTATAACCCCTCCCCCCACCGTAAAGCTTGAGAGCCCCCAAGACAAAGAGGCATAAAACTGAGAAGGAAAAGGCTATGTTAGTCTGTTAGTCCCCCTCTTGTCAAGGAGAAGGGAAGGTGAAGAGAAAACACGTTAAAACAGACATGTACCCATACTAGGAGGAAGAAAGAGGAAACGGAGAAATGGAAAAAGGTAGAAACAAGAGCCCAGCCTAGAAAAAGTGTTTGAGCCAGACTTCTCCTGACAGATTAGATGTCTCTCTCCCAGTGACCTCTGTTTAGCAGACAATAACTCACCGGATTAATGACCAATCAACGGAAGTACTTTTGAATTGCCTCCAAATATAAAACCCGAAGCCCGGGATCCTATGACAATTCGCTTAGGGCAAATTATTGGATCCCAGTCGGCCTGTCTCCTCTCCCCTCCCTCCTAGCTGCCTCTTTCTCCATGTGTATCTCTGTCTCTGTTCGTTTCTTGTTTTCCCCCACTGAATTATTGGATGTGGGGGTGGGGCAGTGGTAAGAATTTAGAAAACGAATTCTTTGACATTAACACACAGAAGTCTCAGGTTCTCTGGAACCCCTAAGGATGGTTTGAGCTCAGAGTTCTCCTGACCATTCAAAGTCTTATGGGGGCGGGGGGGAAGGGAGGAGGGAAGATGGTGGAGAGAAAGGAAAGAGGAGAACTAGCTATGCCTCTTCTTCTTCCACATCACTCCCTACAGATTCTTCCAATACTTTTCAATGACCTCACTTTCTGTAAACTCTCCCCATATATCAAACTTAAAATCTTTGCTTTCCCCTCTTTCTCCACACCCCCAACTCCCAGTCTATCTAGCAACTCTTAGTTTGAGAAAGTAGCCTTCCCTTCCCTTTCCTATAGCACTTCCTTTTAACTCTGACACCAGAGAATATTTTAAGAAGTTAAAAAAAATATGAGGAAGAGGTATAATTTTAAGCCCTCTGGTCTTTCTCCCACTCAGATTTGAACCTGCCTTTAAAGCAGTAGCAATTAACTGAGGGTACCTCTTGGAACAATTTCATTCTATTCTGAGCATCTCTTTCCTGAGACCTAGTATGTTACACAGAAAGCTTCCCTATATTAGGGTGGGGGGAAGTGAAATTAGAGAGCAGGAAACTGACTTCTGAAAGGTTGCTCACCATTTAGAAGATCCAGTCCATCACCAAGATCCAATTAGACTCCCTGTCTCTATTACCTACACCTAATATTCCATCTCCATCCTGCTCTGTCTAAGAGCATCCAAAATGGTGGCTAAAAATGAAACCTGAGAGAGTAAGGAAGTGTGAAAAAGCTGGAGTCTGGGATTCAAATTATATGAAATGACTTGAGTTTGCATAAGAAACCATACTACCTATGTAGAATTTGTATAATATGACCCATAGAGTTTTAGTATTTAACACTTTCTATGAAAGATATACACTCTCTATATGCATAACATATGCATACATGTATATGTGTGTAGAAAAGGTGTCTCAAAATTCTTAGCACAATATTAAGTTTTAATGGTTTAAAACTGCACTTAGACTTTTAGAACACCTTGTATATACTGATTGACCTATGTGTAGCCATATACAGTCCATGTTCATGGACCTATAGATACACACATCAGAAACTGTATCTATAGTATGTATATATATGTATGTATGTGTGTGTATCTATGTGGAGATGCATAAATCTACAATATTTGTGTTGGTGCAAATAATAGAGTTAATAAAGAATAATAAATCCAAATCTATTCAATAAAAAAGAAAGGATGATATTTTGACTAGTTATAGAATATTTCCCTTCAAGAATTCCACAAAAATGTCTGTACCATACAACTACCCAATTACACACAAACACATGCAGACTTTGTGTGGGCTTTGGTCTCATTGCTCTACTGCAAAGGGTACTGATTTCCCAAGCTCATCTCCATATCAAAAGCACCATTCGGTTCAGTAGCATCCTCACTTGGTAAATAATTAATTTTTAATTGGAGGAGAAAACCTCCGAATTGGCAATTTTTAACAGGGAATCAATGCTCCTATTGTCCCTATCCAGAACCTTTCTTCTCCCCTTTTTCCAACTTCCTCCCCCTAAACCACCACTTTCTCCTGCAACCCCTCTTATTAACCCCCTTCCAGCCCAAAACAAGCAATCCTCCAGCTAATTTGGGACTCCTCTCCCTGTTTTCTTCCTCACTGCTCCCTTCCTCTTCTTTCTCCCTAGTCTCGGCTGAAAGGTCTCTCAGAAACTTTCCACAGTCCGAGCCCCTCACCCCCACTAAAGTCACTCGAAGGCAGACTGAGAGTGGACATACCTCTCCCCCTGCTTTCCTGCCCCTTTCCCTCACCTCTTCAGGGGCTCGGACTCTGCCAAGCTGTAATGTGTTGGCTTGAGACCGGTTCCTAAAGCTTCTTGGGAAATCTGCAGTTCTCCTCCACAGCTCAAGATCCCTCAACAATGCTGGGAGTTTGAATTTCAAGAAACGCCCATTAATATCAATTTACTTCAATGAAACCTCGGGTTCTTCATCAAGTTGATGATTTATGATAAAATCAATTAAATTACGGCCACTTAGGGCCGGGTGGCTTCCTCTCGGATTTCATTGGTGCACATGGAGCAAGCTTCTGGTAAAAAAAAAAAAATGCAAGTTTAGCTGGAGGCGAGGAAAGATAATTCTGCGGCTGAGAAAATTTAATGCAAAGCAATTTCTAACCAAAGCCGGGTGTCTGGGCCAGGACCAATAGCCACTACTTCGCCTGGGGAGATGGGCAACTGGAGGAGCAAAACTTTCTGTCTGTATCTCCATCTCTTTCTTTCTATCTTTGTCTCTGTAGCTGTCTGTCTCTATCTCCCTCTCTCTGTGTCTCTCTCCTCTTTCGGTCTCTCTCCTTCCTCTCTCTCCCTCTCCTCCTTCTTTTTCTCCTTCTCCTCCCTCTCCCACTCTATCTCTTTTTCCTTCTCCCTCTCTCTCTCCCTCCAAACAGGAACAAGGAACATGGTGAGTTAGCCTCTTGGAAAAATACACACAGAGAAAGAATATATCTTCAAATCCATCAGCCATATTCTCTTTTCTTTCACCACACTTCCCCCTGATTTTTTCTTCTAGTCAAAAGATCTTCCAGATCCCTCAGCTCCGACGCCCACGCCTGGGTTAAAGATTCAAAGTGAAGATCAGAAGTCAGTAGACTGAGAGAGAGGAGGTGGAAAGAAAGATAGAGCTAGGATCCCAACGCTGTTTTCTAGTCAGGCCCGAGCGTTTTCAGTACGTGTCTGGGGAAGAAAAGTGGGGAATAGCTATATAGAGAGTTGTCTCTACATACTTATATGTATGTTGTTTTGTAACATATATATCTGAGGATATCTAAAACAGTATCATAACTATACTACAAGCGAAAAAACACACCCACAGGGAAGAAAATCTGCAAGGAAACCGGGAATCAATGTACAAAATATTCCCAATCGATTGCGGGGCAAGAGTGGCAAATCCTCTTCCTCTCCCTAGATATACACATACCCAAAGACCACTACCACCACCACTACCATCCATCCATCCATCCGTGGAAAGGGAGGAAATTCCCACAATAACCCCACATCTGGTAAAATAAGTCCCAAAGCAATAGAGGGAGCCTCGCCGCCTCCCACTTTGGGGAGAAAGGTCTCTTTTTTTCTTCTTCTTTTGCCTGCATTCTGTTTGGTTTTGGGTTCCCAGAGCAGGAAGCGAGTAAACACAATTTCAGCGGAGCCATAAATCAACTGATCCCCTACCTTCTTGCCTTAACACCCTGCCTAGGAGAGGCTCGGCGGCCCGGATTGTAGTTTCGTTTTCAGATAGCCAGAGAGGTGCGAAAAGTCTCAACAAAAGCCTTCGGAATAAAACCCAGAGGCTTGTTCCCAGAGATCTGTTAAATTTTGTGGGAAAAACCAAAGTGCCGGACTGCGACCCCCACCCCGCCCCCACCCCAGCCTTCCCAGGACACAAACACACACACGCCAACACTTACACATAGACACTCGATCGCCCGGGGCTCTAACTCCCAGAGTTTGCTGTCCTGCAGCCTAGTTATTAGTGGCAGACAAAGGCCCAGTGACTGGTCCGCGGGTGGGTTTTTCCGTGGGCCCTGAGATATAGGCTATTAGAGCTCTCAGTCGCGAGTGATACGCGGAACCGGGAATGAATTCCGGGACTAGGTCCTTATAACTTCAGGCACTGCAATCACTTACCTGCGTGACTTCCCACTAGGGTCTCCAGAGAAGGAGTATTGCGAAGGAGGTGAGGACTTGAGGGGCAGTCGCGGCGACTGCGGGGCCCCAACCCTTCAGCATCGCGGCCGCCACCACCATCATCATCATCATTAAAACCAAATCAACTCAGATACTTCCAGCGGAGTTGAGGGGAGAGAGTCCCGGATGCAATCTCACCCCCCCTACCCCACCCCCAACCCTCTCCCCTGCTTTGTTTGGGTTTTCGGAGAAACTTGGAATGAGATACATAGGTTTAGGCAGAGATATTAGTGGAAAGAAAGAATAAAAGAAAGGATCCCCTGCCCTCTTTTCTCCCCGGCTCCCCTCTACCCACACTAAGCTCTCCTGACTTGGGCTGCGCAGGTTGGAGGGCGCTGCTGAAGAAGTCCTGGACTTTAAGACTCATGCGCCCCTGGCCCAGCCTGGCACGGAGAAGCAGCCGTTGCTCTTTATAAAGACCTAAATGTCGCAAGAAAAGGATAATGGTGACTGACAAGGGGCACAGAGAAGAGACGGAAAGCAAACGGGGCGCCATGGTAGAGGGCACACCCAGGCTGGCCTCTCTTCAATGTCATCAGGCCGAATAGGTTCCATATGTCTGTCCAGTCCACATGGAGGGAAGGGGGCGGGAAGAGCTGAGGAAAGTCAAATGGACTCTGTGTGTGTGTGTATGTGTGTGTGTGCGTGTGTGTGTCTAATGGGGGGTGAGGAAGAAGGAAGTTTCTATTTTCCTTTTTCTTTCTCTGGAATTGGAATGGGGAGTTCTAGATGTCTTCCTGTCTTTTCTTTCTTTCTCTCGGCTAAGACAAGGTAAAGATATTTGGAGTATGAGGGAGAGATAGAGGAAGATGTGGAAAGACAGAGACAGAGGGAGAGAAAAATAGAGAAAGAGAGCAGAGACAGTAAAAAACATAAGAGGATGAGAAAGACATGACAGGGGAGAGAGAGAGAGAGAGAGAGAGAGAGAGAGAGAGAGAGAGAGAGAGAGAGAGAGAGAGAGAGAGAGAGAGAGAGAGACAGAGAGAGAGAGAGAGAGAGAGAGAGAGAGAGAGAGAGACAGAGAGAGAGAGAGAGAGACAGAGAGACAGAGACAGAGAGACAGAGACAGAGAGACAGAGACAGACAGAGAGACAGAGAGAACAGGGAAAGGATAGCAAAGAGAAAAGAGAAAAGAGAGGCATACGGATGAGAGAGAGAGAGAGGTTAATTCTAGTCCAGGGAAACCAGAAGTAAAAGTGGAGAGTTAGCTCAGTTACCTCATCCTGTGTAGATTGAAGGAAGAGAATGGAATGGTGGGATACATACTGGAATTGAAAGGGAAGGTTTTGTGATGGATATATCTCTGTCCTTCTGGTCCAAAATGAGAACATGGGTCTGACCTTTTAGAAGCACAAAAGTAAGAGGATGGAGGTCTTCCCTGCCCTCCCGTTTTTCTGGAGTTAGAGAGCTTTTACCCAAAGAAAGCTATGGGCTAGGATTTGGAGAACACTAGTTCTGTTTTTATGGTGGCCTTTATTATTGTTATTGTTACAATTTTTAATATTGTAAGATAGGTCCTGAATCAATTCACATCATTCTTTGCCACTTCAAATTTCACCCCTTAGCCTGTGTCCTGAATCCAGTTCCACTCCTCTTCCTAGTCCTAGTTCCATAATTGATTTATGACTTTTGATTCTGAAATGACTTCTCTTTTCAACAATTGTCTAAATAAAAGGCAGGGAGAAGGAAAAGGAAATATTTGGGATGAACACTTCCAAAATTTAACAATCTCCTGTCTATCTTCTCCACTAAAGAAAGCCTAAGGGAATCAGACTACTCTCTCTGTTTCTTTCTGTCTTTCTGTCTCTGTCTATCTCTATCTCTCTGCCTGATTCGTGTGGGGATGGGAACGGGAGAAGGTAGTGGAGGTGGGAGAGTAAGGATGTTTGAATTCTGGAACTGTGTTAGTATATGTGTATTTGAAAGGGGGGAAAGGTCTAAGTTATTTTTACATGCACTTGGGAGTGGGCTCTGAGATATGTATTTGTGAGTTAGCAATGTAATTTACATCTTTCTGTACTCTGCCTTTGTCTCCTCTCCTTTTCCTCACCTTGGGCTCAGTCCTAGAGAAAATTAGTCAGATTTTTCTTCCTCTTTCTTCTCCAATTCATGATTTCTTTTATCTAAACAACTCCCAGAACTGGTAACTTAATGCTTTCTGAATGATCTTGGGATAATAATAGACTTTTTTTTGAGAGACATGAGAACTGAAGTAATACATGCTGGAGTGTATGAGGAGTTTCTTTCCTGAATTGTTCCCAGTAGACCCAAGTCTTTGTCCTGGAGAACTCAGAAGAAGTGGGAAAAGACTTTGTTAGGGGCAGATATGGTTCATATTTAACTCAGCTCAACGAATGAAGGAAAAAGAAAAAGAAGAATCACTGACTTTGAGTTGCACTACTTTGGGAAAGCAACCTAGTTTGTACTGGTTGTTGCATCCTGAAACCAGAACATAAATGAGATTCAAGCTATTCTGTCAGATGAAGATAGCAGAAGAGATGATGGTGAGACAGTAGCATGGCCCTCATGGTCACTGTGTCTTGAAGAACTGTATGTGCTTTTGTTTTAGGTCAAGGAAGAAATTTGGGAACCATATTGTACCCAGGTTTGAGGAAGAATAGACAAAGGTCTGAATTGGTGTTGAGAGGATATTGAGGGAAAATTGAGGGGTGAAATATCCCCTTAGATCATGGAGGTTGATGCAGCACAGAGATTATTTGGAAAAGGAATTGGGGGGGGACGACACAAGAGAATTAAGGCATCCTGCTACAGATACCTCCAGAATAGCTTTGGCACCTACTTTTGGAGTTACCCACCTCCTTCCTCTTTTCCACACAAAACTGCCCCACACTCTAATTCAATTCTCTATCCATCTGAAACCAATTGAATTAAATCTTTAAAACAATATCATGCAGTTCTTTTTCTTTCCTCTCCAATCTCTCAAAAGAACACAATCCATCCTTCTCAAAGACCCCAAGTCTGACTTTGGCCATTGACCTGAGCAATAGAGAGCCTTGGATTGGGGGTGACCTCCCCCATTTCCTCCAAACTCTATAGACAATCAGGATAAGAAGAGAATGCAGAAAGGAGGGTGCTGTCTTCCATCAACACTGCATATATGTATGTATGTATGTATGTGTGTGTGTGTGTGTGGCCTAACACACATACACATGCTTTCCTGAAATCCCAGAGACACTGAAAAGGTCAAGGCCTATGTAAGGGGGGAAGGTAAGAAAAATAAAACCTGGAAGGGCCATTTTTCTCAACACTCTGACTTTTACTACCTTCCCAGTACAGGGTTCCACCATTCCTTCTCTTACCAACTCCTAAAGGGGTAACCTGGAATTAGACACCCCACCCCAACCCCACATTAGAATCAATGATCTTGAGCTGAGGAGTACTCAAGTTGTCAACTTCACCCCCACTTCCTGAATCCCAGCCATCTTCTTCTCAACCACTCTACCACCCTCCAAGACTATGAAATTCAGATCGACAGGAGCGTTGCCTCCCTGGGCCAATTTTTCATCCTCTGAATCTCCCCCTAAAATAAAATAGTCAAAATCAATTTGGAGGTGAATGTCCAAAGAAACATGGGGAATGACAGAGGATGGGGGGTTGGGGGGATGCTGCCAGGAGCCACTCAAAGACCAGTTTATGCCATGAATAATTAAGGTTAGTTGCCCAGTTGCTCTGATTTTTACTATATAAAGGTTTGTGCTGGCAGACAGAGTTAAATATCACCACTTATAGTGTTGGTAAAGTTGGTTGTTGAAGGTTCAGAGAGGAGTGAGGAGATAGAGAAGGAATCAAGTAGGAAAGGCTAGAGGAAGTGGGGTGGTGGAGGGGGAAGTTGGAAGTTGGGGAACTTCAGAATTGGGACATGCCAGAATGATTTAAATCTCCATTTCTTACTTAGTTAAACTTTCTGACACTCAGACAAGGTGGTAGCCAAGATGATCAGAATTCCTTGTTTCTCTCCCTAGCAGCTCTTTGTGGGGATACTAACAGTCTTGGATCGCTGAGTGAAAGCGATCGACTCCCTACCCTACCAGACTCCCACCTGACAATGGCTGAACCCCCACTGTTCGGGGCGGGGGGGCGCGCAATGAACTCAGTCCTTCCTAAATATGAATTCTACCCATCCGCTCCAATCCAAACACTTTTCAACCATTCCCTCTCTCTCCTTGTTCCAAGGCACCTCCATTCTAGCGAAAACTTTGGAAACTGTCCCCAAACCCTACTTCATCCTATCCCACACCCATTCCAGCGCCTGCTAATCAGGGTTCTGCAGCTAACTAACTATTAAGGGAACTTCCTTTGTTTCAGGAGGTTGGAGGAAGGCTGATGGGTTGTGAATTCATTTCCTTGTTTTGTTACCAAGGAGGTGGGGAGCCTAGGGCATCAACCTCCTGCTGGACTCGACTCCTCTCCGGACACTTCTCCCTCCACTTCTATTGTCTCTCCTAGGCAGATTCTCTCCAACACTCACTCACAAACACACTCACACAACAACAACCACGACAGCCACAACAACCACTAGGACTTGGTTTTCTTCTTGGGATCCCCCATCCCAGATAGAGAGGACTTCAACATCGGCTAAAATAATTTAAAAAAAAAAAAAAGAATTTTCATAAAACAACCGTTCTTTCCTAGACTCTACATCCCTTTTGACCAACAGCTCCTTCTTCCAGGAGAGAAAGGTGCAGACACCCTTGATTCTGGTCCTAGAAGTCATCCCTCCTACTGGAAAAATGATGAAAAATGAGGCTGCGACTGGTGAAGGAATGCTGGTAATATCGGGCTCAAAGATGTAATTTTTATATTAGGTGGTGATCTTTTACTGGGTTTATATGCCAATGAGGCATTTCCCATTTACCAAATTTATACAAATTTCACCTTAATTGATAATCACAGATGCTGTAATTTAAGACCTCCAGCTATAGAGCTTTCATATTAAGGGCTGATACATTACTGTAAATTTTCTGAAATAATCAACTCCAGGGAGCAGGACAGACAGGGTGGAAGCGACTCAGAAAATCTCTCTCTCCCCATCGCTGAAACAGCATCACTTTCACATCATTTTCTGTAAGAAATGATTTATCGGAGACACGGCCATAAACACCACAACTCGATCACAAACACACACAGACGCGCATACACACAATGGCAGGGCATACCGGTAGAGAGCTGACACCCATATTGCAATAAATCAAGAAAAGGTTGGAGAGAGAGAGAGAGAGAGAGAGAGAGGAGAGAGAGAGAGAGAGAGAGAGAGAGAGAGAGAGAGAGAAATATTCCTAAAATATCTATGCGATGCCTCAATGAGTATAAATACACATAGCACCATGTGAAGAGAAATGGCAGGAAATGAAGATGGCTATTTGTCACATTTTACGACAATAACATTAATAACAAACAATAAATTTACATGGACATATAAGACACAGTAGGTAGTGAGAAATCCCTTCTACTTACAATAACCCAGCCCACGTTGTGGCTCCGGCTCTCGGGGCTCTTTTATTGCTGTCTCCCTCTCCCTCTCTCTCTCTCTCTCTCTCTCTCTCTCTCTCTCTCTCTCTCTCTCTCTCTCTCTCTCACCCTCTCCCTCTCTCTTTTCTCGGGATATAGGCTTGTTTTTTAAAGGACAGTTGAATTGCACGTCAGAAACAGGGAGACCATGTCTGCGATTTTCCTGACGAATACATATCTATTCTGCAACCTCTGCATTAATTATTTAATGAATCACGTGACCAGGAGGGGGAAGGGGGTCTTTCGATTTCAGGCTCAAAGGACCACTATGACCTTCCCCTTTCAGGAGGAGGATTTTTTTTCCCTCCAAAATAGGTTCTCTCCCCCCCCACACACACTCCAGGAAGAAAAAATCTCCACCAATAGAACCTTAGACTTTAGCTGAGTTCTCTCCTCTAAATTCATCTATAGATATCTAACACTCAAGACAGAACCCATATCTCCTACTTGGTCTCTGTAGAGGTTTTAAAAAATAGTCTGTATAGGTAACTACCTGAGTAGGAGTGGGGGCCACAATCCAATCCAATGAAAGTAGTTTGCAGACCTCTGATTCTACTTTTCTATTATTTAGAAATAACGTCTCCCCCACACTTTTACCATCTCTCCACATTTTGTCATTCTCAACAACAACATTAAAGGCATCACCTTCAAGAGGAGAAAGCTCTCAAGATCCAGGTTTTAAAGAGACTAATCCATGACTGACCAGGGCTTCTGCTTTTCCCAATCTTTTTAACCTTCTTTATTGCAGTTTCTAAGGATGTAGGGTAGTATATAGGATGAAAGGAAGTCAACAGAGATCCCCACAACAGTCTTCCAACATGAAGACTTTTATGTTTTCATTTCTATTAAAGGAATCTAAACCAAATAACTGGACATGAACAAGCTCCAGAGACAAAGAGCAGGATAGGAATATCGGCACAAAGGACACAGACACACAACCTCTCTACCTATATCACACTTCTGACTTGGTCCTACCCCACCCCCTCCTGACACCCCCACAGCCGAACACAGGACAGCTGCAGATCTGAAAGTCTTGGGAGGGTGAGGGACAAGAAAGAGACTTTGAAGTCTAGAGTCCTCACCCTCCCTATTTTTCAGGCGTTAGAGGAAGACAAAGTGAGAGAGAGAGAGAGAGAGAGAGAGAGAGAGAGAGAGAGAGAGAGAGAGAGAGAGAGAGAGCCCTTCCAACACAAAGGAGTCTGCTCAAATGTAAAAGAGAAAGAAGGGAATAGTAAGAAGGTCAAAGAAGGAGAATTCATTCTGGAAACACACATGCACTCCCCCTCACACACACACCCCAATATCGAAAACTTTAAAATGTGTTAAGCAAGCAGAAGTCAATTAAAGTCTTCCCCTTTACCCAGGTAAAAATTCATCCTCTGCGTGAGGGATAACCACAAAGAACAGAACAAAAGAAAAACAAAACACAGAGAGAAAAGGGAGTCACTGAAGAAAAAGACCATACTTGGCTAACATTCCCCTTCTTATCTTCAGCTCTTAACTCTGAGTACTGTCTAAACGCAGCTGCATCACAGAAGAGAAGGAGAAATCTCAGGAAAAGAGCTAGCTGAGGGGAGATGGAAGGAACAAGGTGTCTCCCTTGCCATTGTTTTGTCTGCGGTGCCTGGACAAAAACCAAAATAAGGGGATACTTTCCCAAACACACTTAACAAACAACACTCTGAATGTCAACTATTCCCTCCAAACGGAAAAGTCCAACAAGCTGCAGTCACCCTTCGAAGACAGCCAGAACAGTATTCTTTCTTTCACCAACTATCCTGCTTTTCAACCCACCAATCTGTGAAGGTGTCCGATGGGTACACCAACTACAGGAGTAGCAAATGGGGAACAGACTTTATTGTCCTAATTATAAACACGTAAACTATTGAATTAAGACAACTTCCGTTTACACACACATACCTGCAACCCACAGACAACAGTATACGATATAAAGTCAATACCATCCCAGTCCCTACTTTCTAAGTTTTTTGAAATCAAATAACCAAACTGGTTCATTCCCTTGCCCCTCAAAAGAGAAGTACCCCCGTCAAATTCCAAAATGTCTATGGCATTTCGAAAAAAAAAAAATCAATATTGGCCGATATCTGGCACATCCTGCAAGACAGCACAACCCGCAACAAAGCATGGAAGAAATATTCAGTAAAAGGAAAGGCAAGCCTTCCCGGCGGCCTTGGTTAAAATGCCCACACTCAGTTCCAAGAATGGGAAAGGCGGCGATCAAAATAAACAACCGGCCCAATTCCAAGCTGAGCAGTTTCTCCCGGCCGATAAAACAGACGATTATATAGCTGAGAGGAGAGATTGATTTACGGATCTGAACGCGCCGGTTTTATGGGCTATCACAAATCCGTCAGCGCTCAACTCACGCTGGGAAACTTCCCTACTCTGTGTTCCACGCAGATCCTCCTTGACCGAAGCTTTTCAGGGAGACTCGCGAAGATCTTTTACCCTGGGCCTTCTCAGCTTCTCCCCGTTAGCCCAAATTCACAGCCCTTCCTGACCCCAACCCCTGTACCTTATTTTCTGCAATTTCAGTTTGTTTTCCCCTGGGTTTCCCAGGCTGGCGGAGAGAGACTAGCGGGGGAGGTATTCGGAATAAAAAAGAATTTGGCGTAGGGGAAGAGAGAGAGGATATTTTTTTTTAAAAAATCTGGAGGAACCCTGAGTGGGCGCTGAGATTCCTGCCTGGATCTGGAAAGTGTCCTGAGGGAGAATTGCCCCAAGCCTGAGTTTCCAGAGCAGCTTGTCCTTTCCAACTAGGGAAAGAAACTGAGGCGTCCCTTCCTTAATGGGGTGAGATAAGGGGGAGGCTATTGTATTTCCAACCCAGAGGGAGGCCAGATTAAGGAAAGAGAAACCTGGTCACCTTAAAATCCCCAAGAACTACAAATCTCTGAAACCATATGGGTTCTTTTCTTCCTGATTCTGGGTTGCCAAACCATGTGAGGGGACTCCTTAGGGTTTTCTCTTCATCTCTCATTCGATTTTTATGTTACTTTGTGTAGCTGCAGGTCCCTCTCTCTCTGTCTCCATTGCTTCTGTGTGGAGTCTCTTTGTGGATTCTGTCTTTAAGCATATCTATAGTTTGTTGTTGGTGAGGCCTAGATCAGAGAAGTTAGACCCCAAGCAGAGAGCCTGTTCTTTGATTCCTACCCCAACCCCCTGCCCCTAACATTGGTTGCTGACCTGAAACTCTGAGGTCTCAAGTAGCTACTATGGGGAGGGATTGCTAAATAAAGATTGTTTCCCCATGTGGCTGCAGAGAAGAATCTATAGTAGACTCTTTAAATCATGGAACACCTACCATCAAATTCCTACCATCACACTCCAACTAAGGCAAATGGTTCCCAGTCCATTTGAGCTTCCAGTCTCTATCACTATCTGTGCCTAGGCTAGTCTTTGTCTCTGTCTCTAAGGAGCCAGATTACTTCAGGTAACTTTTGAGCACATACATCCCGAGTGATATTCTGAGGGTCTAGATTCACGTAACTATGGCTTGGTTATTTTCTGATAATTTATGACTTCTCTGTTAGAAGACACTTCAGCTGGTCTGAGGACCTATCGAGAACAACTTGCCACAAGGAGAAGGCCTCCACTTCCTATCTTCCCCCCAAAACTTCCCTACACAGAGAATTAGGAGATGTTAATTGTGTATAGGGTGATGTCTATGAAAGGAGAGGATGTAGAGAAGGCAAAGGCCTAAGGGCAAAAAAAAGGGCATAGATACTGAACAAAAGAATTTCTGAGAATGTGTTGTATGCTGTGAGAAAGACCTGCAACATTGTAATTAGGACAGGAACCCAGGTGTTCCTTATCCCTTGGCCCTATGAGGCCTGCCTGCATCTCTGCCCATTTCTCTTCCCTTTGTCTTTGTCTTTCCTCCCAGCTCTTCTTTCATGCAAAGTACAGGGAAAATGGGTGGGTGGGGGCGGTGAGTGGAGGGCAAGAGACAGACCCTCTGGGGCAGAGATGCTAAAGCAAAATATATATACATATATATGTATATATATACACACATATATATAGTGAAGGAATATGAACAGATTCCTCTTTCTCCCTCCCTTCACTTATACCCCTCCAACTAAAAATCTTCTTAACCACTTTTCTCAGTGAACAAAATAGCCAAGGAATAATACCAGAGCATTTTTAAAATAGTAAAAATGAAGACAGGACCTAGGAAGGGTAGAGAAAGCTGTTCTATACTCTCACAGAAGCCTCCTCTCCCCATCTGGAGGGGTGAATCTCCCTCCATTCCTCCCTGTCCTGGATTGGAGATGTTACACAGCACAATGTCCAGTCTTGGAGAGGTCAAGGGGCTTCCGAGGTCATTCTCTGGTTATAATACTGAGCTAATCGCCTAGAAAATGTGGCCTCTCCATGAACTCTCTCTCTCTCTCTCTCTCTCTCTCTCTCTCTCTCTCTCTCTCTCTCTCTCTCTCTCTCTCTCTCTCCCTCTCTCCCTCCCTCTCTCCCTCCCTCCTTCTCCTTCTCTCTTTTCCTTCATCTATACAAACTGATAAAGCAGCCTCAAATTTTAACTAGCTTCTCCCTCCCCAGACACTTGGCCCCAAAAATAACCCTGAATCTTAAAAAATAAAAAACAAGGAAGGCCTAGAAAGAGGAGAGAAGGGGAAATAAGGGTGTGGGGTGGAAATCCTATTGGAATGTAAGTTTCTTGAGGACAGGGATTGTCTATTTTTTGTGCTTTTATCCTTAGAATTTAATAAACACTTTTTCTTTTTCTTTCAAGAAAGAAATGAGTGATATTCAATAGCTGAATAACAACCTCTCCTGTGAACTAATTTTTTCTCTAGAGATGAATACATTTATTTAAGTAGCATAACAGACACATACAAAGCAGAGAAACCTGTAAATTAACATTATGACTCATATCCATATTAAGGAATCAGTGACAGACCAGCTAAGATTTCTGTTTTCAAAGGGTAAACAAAGGAAAAATCACATGCATATACATGCCTCTGTGTGCATTCCTAGAAGGTATGTACGGATATAAATATGTATGTATATACATATGCTTATGTCTCTGTGTGTGAAAATGTGTATATACATATATATCATATGCACATGCATAAATGTATTTTCTGAGCCAAGCCTGAAAACCAGAACACCAAAAATCACTGAAACCACCTCATATAACTCACAACTCCTCTCTCTCTCTCTCTCTCTCTCTGATTTTTCAGGGGTCTGACACCTCAGCCCCTAGTCTGTTCAAACAATCTCCAGCTGTCAAGTTTTGCCCTCCCCAAAGTATCTGTCAAAATAAAAGAAACCAAACTGTACTAAGCCGTCACCATAAAAAAAATACAGTTCAGATACTTTTAAAAGAAAGAGGAGGAGAAGCAGGAGCGAGATCCTTATTTCAACTGGTTTGTTAGAAGGGCTCATAAAACCATCAAAAACCCGCCAGCCAAAGATACCACACTGTTACCTTTGGGTCTCCCTTTTCCTCCTGCTTGGGCTCCACGGATCCCATTCATGTTGACCGCCTTCTTCCAAACTGAGAGAAAAAAGTTTTCAACTTTATGGTTCCGAATTTTTTCCCCCTCGCAGATCCTGGAGAGGCGGCTAACACTTTTTTCCCCCAACAGACGGTCTGCGGAGATTTGCTGTGGAATAATAACAAAGGAGAGAGGATACGTATTTAAAGAAAAGAAGTGATTAATGGTTTTCTGTATAATTCTCGCATTTTTCTTAGCTCTTGTCTACACAGAATGGCTGTGAACTTTAGGTCCCATAGAAATCCTTTTTTCCCCCTACGATTCTATTCATACCTTCCAGGGGACAGCTTTGATTCGCTTCTATAGAGGAGCATTCCTGGGGGGCATATGCTTTTTAAGAACTATTTTTTTTAAGCATTAAGGACTGCATCTCCGAGCATCTAAACCCAGCATTTCGTTTTTAGCAGAAACAAAGCCTCTCCCTCTCATCCCCAGCACGGAGACAAGTTTCTTTTTTGTCTCAGTGCAGCATTCCACCGGTTAGAGACAGCCGGGCCAGTTCGAACAGTCAGTCCCCTAGGCCACCAAATGTGGGCCCCTAAACCCCTCTCCCTACCTCCCGAGACTGGCTGACTCTAGTTGACCTTCTTGCCCACCGACTCCCAAACCCCAGCACTTCAGATGATTCAAGTCATACACACCACACCAAGGGACGAAGTTAGGGACTTTTTTTTTTATTAGACTAAGGAAGATGCTACAAAGTAACAACATTTTTTAAAATAGCTAATTTCCTCTTTGGGAATGGTAGGCAACCTTAGTTACCGTAAGGCCTGGGAGGTCATAGTAAGGACTGACTTTAGGAATTAACGCACTCCATAAGTCAAGGCTGTGTCCTCGGATATTACACTAGAGAATCAATTGTTGTCCTCCTTCTCCATAGCTCCCCCCTCAAAAAAACACAGTCTGCGGGCAAACGGACCTTCGGAGCCCCAATGCTATTTGGTCCCCTAGTCTCTGTTTCGATACTTTCTATGAGAAAGAAAATGAAAATTAATACAAGAGGGGAGCTTCACAAAAGAGGCCATTCGTCTTCTTGATTATCTATTTGCTTGTCAGAGTTTGAGCTATGGCACCGGCCGGCTCCTTTGTAATATAAAAATCCTCTGAAAACCTGCAAACACCGAGAAACATCTGTGCAAAAAATTAGACTCATTAAGGCGTTAAACACCTCAGAGGAGAATAGTACCAGAGAGGTACCTTCTCAAGTCAGAGGAAGGGAGGCCTACCTCTTTGGGGAACTGTCTCACTACCTTAGAAACTTTAGTCTCCAAAGTGAAGATTGTTGGGAGTGAGTTCACAGAACGGTATTCTCTGTGCTTAGAACAAATAAATAAGGCCATCAAAGTCTTAGCAGGATTTAAGTTTCTTGTGCTATACCACTAATCTTTTTTAACCTTACCCCCACACCACCCCCAGTTAGGGATATGACTTGGTTCTCCAGAGCAATTTCTGGGTAAGGAAACAAAACCTAAACAAAACAGGAGGGCACTCCAAACCACCACCTGAAAGAGAGAGAGGAAGAGAGAGAGAGAGAGAGAGAGAGAGAGAGAGAGAGAGAGAGAGAGAGAGAGAGAGAGAGAGAGAGAGAGAAATAGATCAATAAAAGCTGACTACTGTCATTTGGGTTCAACTGAGCTAGAAAGGTTGTTTTTCTCAGGCATCTTGAAAAATCTTTGACCTACCCTAATAATATGCATAGCATGCAGTTTCTAGCATAGGTCACATCACCTGTATTCTTAGAGTTACATCAGGGCTTTAACAAAAACACAGCAAAGCTAGTCACAAGGGAACGAAAATTTATTTCTATTTTCACTATGAACACGCCATGGGAAATTTCACACTGACTGCCATAGAGGTATCTTTCTGCTCCAGAAGGGAGCCAGTTGACTTTGCAACAGGAATGATTTGGAATGTCAGGAAGAGAACATGAAAAGGACGCACACAAAATAAAATAAAATGTTCATAGTCTTAATCATCATCATCATAATTAAAAAAAAAAAACACGACGAGAAGACAACAACAAACGGTCAGAAGGCTCAGAGCATCTCCTTCCCAACAGACCGGGGACCACAAGAGTTCTGGTTGCTGGGCCAACATTCTTGGTCGGAAAACGGACTGACTGTTCGTAAGAGGAGGCCCATGCCTCAGGAAGAGCCTCTCAGAAAGAGAGAAATCAGAGTTCCAGGGTCCTTGTGTCTTAGGGCAATGTTACTAAGCTAAACAGGTTCCTAGCATTCACAAGCAAAGTAATTAACCTGCCAGTGCCTTCCTTAGCAGGGGATGCAAACACACTTTACATTCTCTTAGTCTCCTTTTCTCCCCCTCAGCCTCAACGTCCCTTCTTGGTGCAGTGGTGCCACTCACCCCTACCCTCATCCCTGGCTTTTCCACCCCCTCTCTTTCCTCCCTCCCTTCAGCACTCTCAGATCACATCCCTATGCAACATGTAGGAAGGAGAGTTACCAGACATCATACGGAGCAATAGTAGCTGAGGTTGGGGTGGGGTGGGGTGGGGGAGCCTCAAGTGAGTCAGAATTTTTTTCTTTAACCGTCGCAAAAACAAAACAAAACAAACAAAACAACAACAACCCTGCTCTATCTGGTTGTCTGAATATTCTTTCGTTGGATGCCTGGGATGGGGGGTAGACCGGGGAGAAAATCCAGTCCGTCTTCAAGAAAGAGCCTCATTTGTTAGCGGGAGCGCTGGTTGTCGAGGTAATGGCAGGCAGAGAGTCCGTCCTCTCTCCGGCAGACTGAGCATGACAAATGGGCCTGACGTTGGCGTGATTAAAGATGAAACATGGATCCATCTTCGCCAAATCTGAAAACTAGTATCTGTAACGTTCTTCTCCACCTCTTTTTTTTTCTCAAAAAAAGAAAAAAATGGAAGACAACAAGAGCCACAAACTCTGTGCTTCTGGGGGTCACTTCTGCCCCCTCTTCTGTACTTGCTATAAATAAGATTCCCCTCCCCCTCCTTCTTTCTCTTTATTATTATTGTTATTTTTTTCTGCAGAGACAAAATTTCCTGGTCCTAAGCACCACTGCCCTCCCACTTTTTCTCCTCCCCCCTCATCCTCCCACCAATCTCCACTCCCACCCCCATAAATCCAAAGTCTCCCCTCCCTGAGCGGGAGCGTTATAGTGAGGTGGGGGTTGCATTGGCTCGACTTTGGGCCCCTCCAGACGACCCCGACGTGCTTGATCGGATCTTCGTGTTGGGTAATTTGTGGTCTTTTTTCCATTTCATCCGGCGGTTCTGGAACCAGATCTTTATCTGGCGCTCAGAGAGACAGAGAGAGTGAGCGATTTCCACCCTCCGCCTCCGGGTTAGGTAGCGGTTATAGTGAAACTCCTTCTCCAGCTCCAAGACTTGCTGGCGGGTGTAAGCTGTCCGGGAGCGCTTTGGCTCTCCTCCGTTGTAATTCGGATTTACTGGACAGACACAAAAAAGGAAGAAAAAGAAAGTTTTTATTACCCTGGAGGGGAGGGGTGAAGTCCCTTCTGCACACAAAAACACACACCATGTCCCACCCTCCCTAACCCACCCAACCTTGGGGCAGTGGGAGGAGGGAAACCTCCGTAAAAGAGAAGTAAGAGTGTTCCCATAGGAAGGAGGGGAGGCGGAACCTCAAAGTTTTGTGGGGAGAGTGAGGAAGTGCCTTCACTTGGCTCCAATCGGTACCCTTCTCTTCTAGTCTAGCTGCCCCTGGTTGAAGGAGTGTGGCCAAGACCCGGACGGGAGGGAGTGTGTGTGTGGGGGTCTAGAGGTTTCTCCAAATTTTTCCCCCTTCTCTTTCCCAGCTCCCAGATTCCAGGCGGTTCCTGACTTGGGAAAAACTTTTGCCTGGTTCCCGAGACCAAGGAGACGGGAAGTGAGGAGAGGAAAGGGAAAAATAAATACACTGAGTTGACTCAACCCACTACTTAAATACAAATTATTGAGTTCCCCCCCTCCTTCCTCCTACCATAGCCCCCACCCCCAACATCAAACTTCACTTAAAGCTGCTCCTCCCGGGAGAAAAAGTCGCTGGTGAGAATTGTGCAGAGGATCAGGAACTGACTTCAAAGGCGAGGGGCCAAGCAGGCCATAAAAATTTATGGGGGATGTAATTATATGGCTCTGAAAATAGGCGACAGTAAATCTCCCCGAATGGCGATTTTACAACGGGGGCAATTGACTTTCCCCCTTTTCTCCCCCTTGCTAGGACTTAGAGGTTCCCCTCAGTATAAAGCTAAAGAAGTGTTGGGGGGAAGGAAAGGGGGAATGTGGAAAGGAAAGTGCATTTTAGTCACTTACCGGTGCTCACGTGAACTTTCCGCATCCAGGGATAGACTACGGGCTCTTTGCAAGAGGAGTGGGATGGGCTGGGGTGAAGAGGGTTTTGACCACAGGGCGGTGGCGGGGGGCTGGGGCTGACCGCCTCGCAGCGCTGGCCCGGCTCAGGGAGAAGGGCCCCTGCTTGCGGCTGGACCGGAGCCCTCGGGGACAGCACCGTCGGCGGCGGGTGGCCGGGCTCTTGACAGGACGCATAGGTCTGCACGGTGCAAGCCGCCCGCCGCCCGTACCCTGCCTCGTGCTGGAAGCTGCTCTCTCGCCTCTGGCCGCTGCCGTAGTACCCGGGCGAGTGGTTGCTGGGTAGGTAATCGCTCTGTGAATATTCCTCGCAGGGAGGGAACTTGGGATCCACATAGTTGGAGTTGATCAAAAAAGAACTCATAGCCATTAATTTCTGGGAATTGCCCACAAAATATACTAAAATTTATTCCGATCCCTGACTCGTTTTCCTGTTTCCGAAAGCCCACCTACTTACTGTCAAGTGAACTAAGTTAGGGGGCCACGTGATCCCCCGAGCCAATAGCCGCTCCGGCGGCGATTCCCGGATAAGGAAATCTGTTCACCCGGACCCTACTCTAGCCAAAGAGCTGCAGCACAGAAAGGGTTTTTTCTCCCCCCTTCTGCTCTTCCCCCACCCTCACCCCCATCACCAGTATTTACATAGGGCCAATGCGTGTGCGACCTCCTCCCCTTCTTTCTCTCCCTCTTCAGGGTCCCTGAGGGACCGGGTGCAAAGAGGAAGAATTTGGGGGTCATGAAGGGAGCACCCCTCCATTGAAGCTTTCCCTCTAATGTGGGAAGTTCCGTCTCTGCCTTCGTCATCCTCCCCCACTGTTTTTCACCTTAAGGAGCAGGAGGGATTTTTTGACACCTCCCCCCAAAAAGCTGAGATCCAAAGAGGAGAAATTGGGGAGTGGGGCTAGATTCTTCTTGGAGAGGGCAGTTCATTCAGATGGGGAAGGGAATTGGGAAGGTGTCTCTCCGGCTGAGTTCTCTTCTTTCTCCAGGGGTTGTGGGAAGGGGGTGGTGGTGATGGTGGAGAGACAAGGCGTTGGAGCTGCCCGGGTGTGCTGAGGGGGTTGGCAGAGATGAATTGAACCGGTTGCGGATCGATAGGAAATTCATCCACTAATTCGGGGATACCTCGCCTTCCAAATCGCTTTTAGCTGCTCTATTAAGCTGATCTTGTCAGTGTGTCCCTCTGTCCCCACTCCTCCCACCCCTCACTGCCCCACCTTACTCCAGCGTCAAGAAGAGCCGTTCTTTTGAGAAAGAAAAGGGGTGGGGGGATATGAAAATCAGGACCTTTGAGCATTAAACGAGCAATAATTTCTTAATATCAGCTACATCTGAGTACTAACAGTCTCTCGAAGTACTGATTTAAGACTAGCAATAGTATGGAAAGGAATGCTAATATCGCGTCTAATGTGGTCTGTTGAAGTCCTATGGGTGACACTCCCCCTCCCCCAGTCTTTTATAATTGTTTATAACAATTGTATTTAAATGGGAGCATCTCATTCTGAGTTGAAAGTTGAAAAGACACCTACTCCCCCACCCCAAGCTCCTTTTAGAAAGAAGTACATATCTTAGGAGATCGGCTTCCATCTCTTTCCTTTTTCAAGTCAACAGCCTCAGTCGTTTGGTAATTTTTATCCCTGATGTCGCGCCCCCCCCTCCAATTCACATATATATATATATAATATATATATACATATATATATAATGTGTGTGTGTGTGTGTGTGTGTGTGTGTGAGAGAGAGAGAGAGAGAGAGAGAGAGAGAGAGAGAGAGAGAGAGAGAGAGAAGGGAAAGGTTTGTTTTGTTTTTTAACTCTGGTTAACTCTTGAGAAAGAGCTAGAAAGAGGGAAAAAGAAGGAAGGAGCCAGGCTGTGTGGTTTCCTAGGGCAAGGAGCAGAGATCTCAGGTAGATAAATATCTCCTCCAATAATGAAAGAGAGAGTGAGAAAGACAGAGAAAAGATACTCAGGACTTAAAGAAAAGAGCGCCCTTCTGGTTACGTCACTGGATCCTCTTTATTCTAGAATTTTTGTTTTCTCTTCTGGAAAAAAAAAGAGCGGAGTGTTTATGTCAACTACATATTCCCCTAGATACGAATTTGTGACCACAAAATTCCTTACACAAATTCGGATCTACAGGGTATATACAGAAGACAGAGAGATCTTCTTGGCATAGAAATCCTTCAGTTCGTTTACTCTGAGCACGGTCTTCCTTTTTTTGGGGGGGGGGGGGGCCGCGGGGATAGCAATTGGTCTGGTCGGGTTTGGTTTGGCTTTTTGCCTGTTTCTTTGAGAGGTGAGGACAGAGCAGGGCTCTGTGAGGACCCGGCGGAGCGGTTCGAGTAGCCTGTATTATGGGGTGTCATTCCTCTTCCAACCCCTGGAAATAGATGCAGCTGATTCCGAAAATGCACGCGAGCTAAGACCGTAAGCTGTTCAACTCCCAGGCGCATGAATTATGAGACGTAAACATTGGCTAAGTACAAAAGAAGGAAGGGTCACCCAGAGGCTGAGGAGCAAAAGTCAAAATTTATCCCCTTTGGCTTCCCTCCTCTCATCCCCTGCCCCCAAAAGACTTTTCCTTTCAAAAAAGAAAAACAAGACAAAAGCCCCCCAAAACACCAACCCCTACACACAGAACAACTGGGGCTCCCTTCTCTCGTTTTCTCCTTTAGCTCTCAAACAAACAAATATCTCGATAGCTATTTTTCCTGGCGCTTCTCAGAGGAAAGAGGAAAGAAAGGGTGACAGAGTGGAAGGGGAGAGGGTGTCATAAAAGTCCTTTTAAAAAAGTCTATTGTAAAAAGAGAAAAAACAGCTGTAAAGAGAAAGGCAAGGAGGTGAAGCAGATGGGGCCGCGGGTATTTAATGATGGGCAATTCCGTTTACAACCTGAGAAAAAGATCAAAGGCGTTCCATTTCCGAACGAGGGGAGATGTAAAACAATAAAATATTCAGCCAGATGATGCAGCAACCCCCGCCCCTCTCTATTTGGAAGAGAACTGAGTAAAGAGATAGAATATTCTATGAGCAAAGATAGAAGTCCCTGACTCCCCAGCTCCAGAACCTCACCCAATCCTGTCACTGATGTCTAAACTATCCTGCTTTCAAGGCACCTGGCTCCTTGGCAGAAAAAAAGGGTCCAGAAGAGGGAAAGAAATAGGGAGAGGGTAGAGCAGATATTGAAATGATCTGCAAATTATCTTCAGCCCTCCCTCAAACTCTGCTAAGAGGATGGGCTCCCAAGCGATGAGATTCAGGGGACTAAGTCTAATTACAGATGAGGTTCTAAACCTGTGGTCCACAAATCCCTAAAGAATGAATAGCTAGATTTCAGGGGATCTGTGAACTTGGATGGGAAAAAAATACATCTTTATCTTCACAAACTTCTAATGAGAATTTATTATTTCCTTCACTTGTTTAAAAACATTATTCCAAAAGGTGGTCCATTGGTTTCAGCAGACTGCCAAAGGGCACATGACACAGTTAAGAATCCATGTATTAGAAAGAATTTAATACTATTTTTTCCACCCCTGCCTTCCAGGTGATTCTCAAATCTCCCTGTAGATCTTTACTAGGTATGGGGAATTTGGAGGATGACTGGAAGCCCTCTCCATTGCCTGAAATGTCCATATTATAACACTACATTCTCTACACAGTCTCTGAGTCTGGGAAAATGTGGTGTTGTCCAAATGAGGTCCCTCTTCTGGACCTTTTTTTCTGCAACAATAACAACAACAATAAACCTCCTCAATAAATACTCAGAGAACAGATGTTTTCAGAAGGCCAAAGCCTCTGATTGGGTATACTGGGAGACTCACTTAAGACAGGATTGGAATTTACTCACCCCCTTCTCTCTTATTTTTAGATACCTAATTTCAAATCCAAAAGTTTGCAATTCTCTAGTTCTTTTCTTCCCCACGTGACATCATCATAGCCCGAAGGAACTTTTATTTAATCGTGCTTTTCCTTAGATCTATTTAACACGAATGGCTACAAAGGTACTGATTGTTATTGATTTTTTTTCAAACTCGGATTATTTAGGTAACAATTTGCTCCTGAAGATGCAGGGATATTTGAGTTTACTCTGGACAGCAGACAAAAGGAGAATGATAGGAACATCTCCAGCACCCCTAGCGTCTAGCATGGACCTTTCGAAGTGTTATAAGAAGCTATGCTCTGGCTTCTACTGGGATCCAAGGCCCCCATCAGTCCTGGTCCTCAATCCTCACCTTCTCTGCTCCATTCCCCACACCCCGTATTTCCTTTCCTTTTCAACTAGGCCCTTTGCCCATAAACCCGTCGGCATTTCGGAAGTTTAGGAAGACGGATCTGCAGCTGGAATATCTCCACGGTTCTCCATTTCAAAAGGAGACCCGACTAGGGGAGCGAAGGAGATTGCATCCCCTCAGGTTTCACTCCAGGGAGGGTAGGGAGTGAGACTCAACCTCCGCTTTTTGGTCGTGACAACCGCACAGTAAGGAAAAAAACAAAACAAAACGAAAGGAGTGAAGCGAATTTAGGGCCTTGCCAGGAAGCCCGTTAATCCTGCTGTACTTCCTCCTAGGACTAGACACCTGCCAAGATGATTCCCGGCCTCCCCCAACACTCCTACCCCGCACTCACTCTCCCAACACGCACGCAGAGAAGGAGAGAGTTCTCAGTAACTTTTACAACCAGTTTCGTCTGAGATAGAGGCTCATTCCAGAAAATAATCATGCAGTTATTAAAGGGCCAGTGTCCATTTCCCTCCGCCTCTGACTGAGCGCGTACCCTCGCTTTTCTACTCTTGCACCTCTCTCCGAAAGCCACAGGTTGAGAGCATGACCTCTCTCCCGCTTCTCTGCCTCCTCCCGCAGATGTACCTTATGCCAATTGGAGAGGGGGCCAAGCGATTCCACCCCCCGCAATCTCTCTTAACACTCCTCCACAGCCCAGCTGAACTAGGAGGAGAAGGAGGCAGGGAGAGGGGATCTGAGGGGAGGGGGCGGAAGAAAGACTGGAAAGAGTCAGGAATACTCACAGCTGTAGGACTAGGTCCTCCCTTCTCTTTTCTCGATAAGATAAGCTCTCCTTTTCCACTATTGTGGGAGAGGCTAACGGAACCGCGGCTACGAGGAGAACCAGTCAGTCCCAAGCCCCCTCTGCGGCTAGAATAGGACTTTTTTCGGGGGTGTGTTTTGTTTTTGAAGCCGCAAGTTTTCGTATTAATCTCATACTTTGGCAGTCTTTGTTAAACAGCTAGGCGTGTCACGAGTCTCCTGAACATTTTAATATCTGTTAGACGCCGTGACCTACGTTTCACCCCTCTCCCGGCCTCTCCCACTAGCAGGCCGTTTCTATAATACGCTCACATAGTTCGCTCGGTCATATTGAATTTTACTCAGGTCATTACTTGGGAGAAAAATGACATGGCAGGAATTTTATTCAGCTCTTCCTCGCTGGCTTGAATTTTCTCCAGAGCCGGTCACTTCCAATACTCCGCCCCGCCCCCCCCCCCCGCCCCCCTCCGCCCCCCAATCCTTCTTTAATATCCACATTTGGATACAAACTCGCCCTACCCTATACGCTACCGCAGCAGTTGCTGGGATTTTCGAGTAATCAAATCTATTTTTTGGCTCTGGGACTTGTTTCCACTGAAGGCACGAGAGGTTAGGGGTCTGGGCATTTTATTCTGGGGCTGGTTCGCCCAGGAAGAGTCGGGCAGTAAAATGGGAAAGGGTGAAGGGCAGCCGGAAATATGGGGATGTTTGGATCCGAAGGAATCCGGCAAAGAGCTATTGACCGATTGATATACCTCTCCTTGCTCCCCTACCCCTACTACTGTAGCCTTTCCTCCTTCGGAGCATCCTTCCTTCCCTGAGAGCGCCACATACACCTACCTTCTCAGTAGTTTTTAAGGTCACAGGTCCTTAGATGCTAGAGTGGTAACCCTTTCCCTATTTCCCCAGTCCCCGGGCGAATCTGATTCCTGGGGCATTTGCGGAAATGACAGAGAGGTAATGGGCCAACCGGGGTGGGAAAATTCAGGGGCATTGGAGAATCGTTTTTTAGTTACATTAATTACAAAGAATACATTGGATCTTAAAGAGATTGGATTTCTTTTCCTTTTTATAAACCCATTCTCATCCTTTACACCAGGGAGCAGATGGTGGAAGAATTTCAAATGTAAGGGGATATTTTCTTTTCTTTCTCGTAATACGAGTGAGATATATTTTAGCTAGCGAACGTCATCCCCTTGCCTTCTTATCTGTCTGATTCTAACGAAAAGGGAAAGGCCAGAATAGAACGGCTACGGGAAGTGAGAGCTACCTGTTCCCCACTGGTCGAAAACGAGTTTCGGGATACAGAATTTTCAGTAGCGAAATATGGAGGCCAAATAAATGATAGGATTGTGTTACATGCCTCTTGATTCTGACCTGGAGCAGACCGATTGTCATTTGAGAAATACTGTACCACTCAAATGCATTTCCACGTATCTACCGTTTGCCTTCTCTTCAACTCTTCCCCCAACTCTGAAATACATCGAAATTCTCAGGTCCAGCACAGAAAGGGAGAGGAAGAGGAAAGAGACACTGAGCCTGCCTCCTCTCAGGGGTTCTCTTCTTTTTTCCCGTTTCCCAAATTCTAAGGAAGTTAGTCTCGTCCCTTCTGAGACACCCGGGAGAATGAGAAAAAGGAGTGGTAAAGGAAAGAAGGCTGGCAGTTTAACCAAGACAGTAAAGTTACATTTGAATAGCATCCTTACCCCCTTTCCCCCTACTCCTTGCCTTGTCTCAAACTCAGTGTACTATAAAGCCGAAAAGCTAGGATTATCGTTATCCATGCACACACTCCAGGCTTTCATATATTAAATACTCATATAATAATGTGATGACACAGTATAATGTAACAGACATTCATTTCTGTGCCTACAAGAAGCACATGCGTTGGTGTTATAATTACAGCCCTTCTCTAAGTATATATATATCATCATTTGACCTATAAATTAAATTCTATAGGGTGTGTCGAAGATTAATTTCTGTTGGCTTGTTATAAGTACAGGAGATAAATGTCTGGAGGATAATCTTCCTTCTTGCCTTGTCTCTTTGCAAATGTGGAACTAGGTAGGGAATTTGACTGAAAGCAGAAATTGAGGGGAAGTAAAGAAATTAGCAGGGCTTCAAAGTTCCAGGAGATCAAAGAAGGAAACCAAGAGATGCAAGGGAGGGGTTCTGATGCCTACTCAGATGAGGATATGACATCCATCTCCCTCTTCCCCCATCTTCACCCTCCACTTTGACTGTACTTCTGCTATGATTCCCTTGCAGGGAGACTACACAATCTGAGAAATGAACAGGAGGGAGTTGTTAATCGAGTCCTTCACCAGGGCCAAAACAATGTTAATAATGATGATGACCATTGTCATCATCATTGCCATCAACATATTTTGGGTCTTCACCTTTGAAGACTTGGTTTGGCTCTTGTTACTGTCCTACAGGGACTTCTCTCTAATTGGATTTAATAAATATGTGTGACTGGGTAAGTTTTAATTAGATTCTCTTACAGTATAGAAAAGATTATCTTGAGGAGGGAAATAGGATTTAAGATTTGACACGGAAGGTCATTTCTAATCTAAAAATTCGTCCCTCTTCCCCTTCCCCCATTTCCCGCCCCTTTCCACCAAAACACACACCTCCTCCAGCACTATTTTAGGAAAACAATATTCTTCCTCTATTCCTGGCTTTCACAACCAGCCCATTTCTTCCACTCCCTATCTCTCTGCTCCCTGTCTCCTTCTGTGGCCTCTCTGAACCCACCTCCACTTAGTCCTTTTTACCTTACCTCACTAGCTGTTTATTTCTTTTCCACAAATAGCGCCCCCTCTTCCTCTGGGCCCACAACTCCCCCCTACACACACCCTTTACACAACCTCTTAGCTAGACACATTCTCAGCTCCACACTGTTAAATGAACATCGTAAACTTTTGACCCTCCAACTTTGTGACCTTTCCAGAAATAATGCCAACTTAACAAGCACCCCAAAGTCGAATTCTCCTGGTCTACTCCACAAACCCAAATTGAATATGCTTCTCTCCACTCCATTCCTCCTCTCTAATCCCTCCACTCTGGTCCCCAAATCTTTTTAACGGGGAAGAATTTCTGGTTTAAATGTTTCCTTGTGAATTTTAATGAATTTGAAGACAATAACTGATATTCCTGCCTATTCCATCAAGTCTCTGGTTGTGGTGATAGAAAGATGACATTGCTACTTCACCTTTTGTATCTCCCTCACCCCTATCCCCTCCTTAACACCATCAAATTGCTTGCTAAAAGAGATTTGGGGCATCTAAATCTTTATTTTATTTCACTGAGAATTCGTGTAGCACTGTGATAAGCTGGGAATCTACTCCTTTTGGGGATTCAGAGTAGCTAGAGGCACGTTGAAAGTGGGAGGGCACTATTTCTTCTGGGAGGATGGCTAGCGGTGGGAGATGTACAGGGAGGCAGCCCAGAAGTTCTTGCCTGGGTTGTAGAGACAGGAAAGCCGGGGAGAGAAACAGACAAGGCAGCATTTTACAGCCCCTTAACACAGCCTCCAACTCCGCCTGGCTGTGAACTTGGTCTGAGGCGGACTCTACTGGTAGCTCCGGGACGTTACAGCTTGTGCCTCCGGTGAAAATCTTAACCCAGATCAACAGTACTAGGAAGTCACAGCTTTCAATTCTTTTTCTCCCCAAATAATATCTCGTTATCCATTTTTCCCAACCCCTTCCCACCTCCAGAAAAGAAAAAATGAAGTTTCTTTTCCCTCTGGATTCTCGGGGATCCACACCCTCGCTCCCACCCCTGTATCCCAGTTCAAAGGAACTCTGGAGTGGAGGCCCCGGACGAAAATTATCGAGGTTCAGTTTTGCCCCTCACTGGGAAAAAAAAGAAGGGAAGAGGTGTACATTACCCAACAGGTCTTCCTTCACTTTCCTTCGAAACAATTCACCTAGCGACTGCTTCCTTCCATCTCACCTAGTTTTCTCCCAAGGAGCTACTTCATCCTTGGAGATGAGAAAAGTACAAGAAAGGAAGGTTCGCTCCCTTCAAACAAGGATCTTTTTGCTTCCTAGCCCAGAACTAGGAGGCACAGAGCATCAGGAGACGGTCTGAAGAGGAGCATAAGGGAAACTTTCCTTGTCCCTCCCTTAGAGTTTGAGGCCCAATAAGTGCAGAAACTATGGACTCCCCAGCTAGGCAAGGCAGTTAGAAAGGACTAAGGGGAAAGAAAACCCATGCCCATTCAGGAGCATTAGAATGTGTAAAGAATTTGGGAGTATTAGCAAGGCAAGGTCCCCTTCCTTAGACCTATCTTTTCTGTTGTTTCCTAGGAAAGGAACCCAGAATAGCAAGAGTTCCTGAGGAAGGAATTCAAGGAAGATGATAGAAATTACTGCAGAGACAAAAGCCCAGAGAAGGGAGAAAAGGTGAAAGAGGGAAGAAAAAGAGAAGAGAACAAAGTAAAGAGGGAGGGGAGAAAAACCAATAAATTGTAAGGGATATTTTAGCTCTTTTTCTTCCAAATTCAAATCGACTGGGCACTCACACACATATAACACCTACTTTTAAGTCTTCATTTTCCCGAACTGGCTCTGATCCAGATCGGGCTCCCTTCTTCATCATACAACTGCATAGAAAAAAGGGATGAAATCACACCCCCAGGGGGAAAACAAGCCCTGCCCCCTCTCCCTACTCTACACCCATCACCCCCTGCACCAGGCTAGGGGGTTGTGCCGGCGTTGACCCCGCAGCCAGGGCTAAAGCGAGTGGCTATGGCTAATGTATTCAGGGAGCCGGGCTTGGAGCCCCACGTAGCCAGCCTCTCCTGCCCAGTCTGCTGACCTCCGCGTGATCCCGGACTCTATGAATTATTGATGAGATATGAGCGTTGATTTCCCCTTTCAGGATGCAAACTCCATTATAGTGTTAAAATGGCGATTTAATCGTTCAGAATAGCTTTGGTGTGTTTTTTTCCAACTCATTTGTGTCTCCTTCCTTTTCATTTAATTCTCTTAATTAAATCCTTTAACAGATTTTAATCACTTTTAGAGGGCGGGCCATTAAAAAAAACCCAACAGCACCCAACAGCTATCAAACCTGTGTCTTACCTTCAGGAAGTTTGAGGTTTCAGGAAAGACGTGCCTGCCAACGGGAGACAAGGGGCTGTGTCCACAGAAATGGGAGAGAAAATGGGTTTTTCATGGAGACACACCCCAAAAGGAAAGACTATTCTGTCTGGTAAAAAGACTATTAAATCTTTCCTTTTTGAGCTAAAGTGGAGGACAAGTTAAGAAGGGACTATGAGAAGGAAAGAGTTGGAGAGAGGAAATGGAATTTGATTCAGCACCTGAAATCCTTATGTGAAACATGAGCTGCAGCTGACACCTAGAGCTGAGGGGAGGTGGCATTCAGAGTTTTAGGATGGGTTAGCTCCATTATTGTGGGGGTCCAATCTAGTGCCTTTAAATTTATGGGGTTTATTAGGAAGAACTAATTCCCCTTGGGGTCCCTGGACTTACCCTAAACCTCTCCAATTCCAGGCTCAAATCTGGCCTAATTAATACAGATGCATAACAGTGCTTCACCAATCGATAAACACCTCAATAGAAAGATTCCTGGGGCCTAGAAATCTGATTATATCAAGAATATAAGAGGGGAGGGGAAATCCTACCCAAAGAGCTCATGCAGTTCTCTTATCCCTGTCTTTCCTCGTTTGTTTACTAGATTGAAGCCAATGAAGCCCAACCTCCCAAAGGAAGACCAGTTTATTCAATGAAGGTGCAGTGTTCCTCATTCTCTCATTCCCTCTATGCTCTTTCCCCTCTAGCAGGAAAGGGTTTCAGCCTTACCTCTATCCCTAATGTTATATACCCCAGAATCGCCAGCTTCCTTCATCAGACAAAATTTCAGACTCAAAAGAACAAGGAAGAAAGAGATGAGTGAAGAAAATAGAAAGAAAAGGTGTCTCTGTGAAAGTCATGCCATGTCCCCCAAACTCTTGGCCAATAACCCCTTTCCAGGAATAACTTGAAGGTTTCTACTGTGTCCTTCAGCTACTGAAGTGCTGTATCCTCTGTTTTCCATTAAGGAGAGGAAACAATGAACTATGGGCCATATCCAAACTATGTTCAGGAGTTCTCTTTCCTGTTTACACTTCTTACTTCCCCTCCTACACCAATGAGAGAAATGAAAACAAAATCAAAATAGCAAAATTGGAACTACTGAAGGCTGAGTCTTAGGATGAACTCAAAAGGATAATTAAACTTTAGTATCTGGGTTGCTGCTCCTCTAGGAAAGGTGGTGAATCCTGACCCCTATAAAGAAGTCACTTGAGAGGAGAGTTAGACCCTCCACTGCACAAAGTAAGCTAGAGAATTCTAGGCCTGGACCAAGAAAAGAGACCTAATCCAAAGAGGAGATGGAAAGGAAAATGCAAAATGGATGGGAGGCCAGGAAAACTCCAAAAACAGTCTAGTAACTAACCTTTGGCCTTGAGGCCATATGTGGCCCTCTAGATCCTCAAGTGCAGCCTTTTGACTGAATCCAAACTTCACAGAACAAATCCCCCTAATAAAAGTATTTGTTCTGTAAAACTTAGACTCAGTCAAAAGGCTGAACCCAAGGACCTAGAAGGCCATGTGTGTCCTCAAGGCCACAGATTCCTTACCCCTGTTTTAGGACAACTTCTTTAGGGGAACGTGGCTTGGAATGGAGTCATTTACATCGAACAGCTCTTAACTCAAATACCTCCTCCCTCTCTTAAAGCACATCCAAATTTGAGTGAGGGAAGCAAAGAAGGGCACTGGCTTACTACACAATGTAGGATTAAGAATGTAAAGGAAAAAAAGGAAAGAAATAATATGAGAGCTTTAGAGGAATCTTTGGAGAGATTGAGAGGCAAGCATGATATTATTGGTCTCTATCTGGACCTCACAGAAGGAAGCAGGCAGTCTCATACTAGCTTGCTCTTGACCATTCCGGGAAATCTGTCCTGATATCTCCAGCAGATGTCCCTGGGATGCCCTGTTCAACAGCTCTTTATCAGAGTTTGCTGAACTTATGTTTGGGAGAAAAAAATTATCTCCAGTGCAGGCCTCAGGCTCTCTTGTGGCTCATGAGAAACCTCTGGCAGGGATGGATAATAGGGAGTATTATAAGGAGGGCATGTTTTCTGGGACAGTATTGGGGGTGGGGTGGACACAAGAAATCAGCATTCTTCTGAGAGGCTCAGTCAGTTAGGTGGAGGGGGAAAGAGAGGAGAGTCTTCATTTCCATTTCTCCAGATTCCCTCCGCCCCCCCAAATATGCTCTAACTTTCTTGTCTGGGGAGGGGAGAGATTACAGAAAGATATCTTTAAAAAAAAAAGGCAGATCCTCAGAAAAATGATTTGGGATTTCAATGGTAGTGGTGAAAAGGTCATAATGGAAGTAGGAGGTGAGGTTAATTATTTTAAAATATAATTGTCTGTGATCTCACGTTTCATACTAATCACAGAGATCGATGTGTTTTGGGAGAGATTTTTCTTTGAACTGGGAGATGAGAATCCGGACCACAACTACCTCAAAACACATTCCTGTCCTACCTTCCATTTTGCCTTTTGTCATACAAAGGTTTAAGAACCTCTCATTTCTGGAAACTAGGGATGGAATAAAAGAGAGAGGGAGGAAAAGTGAGGAAGGAGATTGTTTCTTTAGGTAGGAGAGAGATAGGACCTTCTTCCTTGTCGGAGGAGTTTGAGCCTCTCAGAGAACTGAGATACCTAGAGTCCTTTCAACCCATCACCAGAGAGAGAATTAAGTGACTGAATTTTGAAATAACAGCGAAATGATGGGGTGAGGAGTAGGTGGGTGGGTGGTGGGGTGGTCCGGAATGGCAGAGTTGAGGGAAGGGGTTCACGCAGAGGGATGGCCTCCAGGTCCCCAGGTAAAGAAAACTGTCCTTTGGAAAATATCTGAATAAAAAAATTAAGACCTCAGAGATCTTACATGGTCCACTCCCTGGCAGAAAAATAAAAAACCCTTTTGGGTGAGGGGAGTTAGAAGAAAAGGGAATGGAGAGCAGAGAGACACATCTTGCCTGATTTTCTATCCTGTCAGTCCTTTCCTCTGGAGAATCATATTCATTTCCCTTGAAGGACTTCCAGGGAGTTTGTTCCATTTTCTCCAGGCCTCCAAACTGAAAAGCAGCTACCTATCCCTATTTAGAGCAGTCCGACACAAGAGTACCGTTGGACAGGTTCGCTTTAGTTGGACAGGTTCTCCTCCTTTTCCTCACATTTCCCACCTCCCCAGCCCACTGAACTTGAAGATCAGAGGGCTTCGTTCAGAATCAGAAAGTCTGTGCTTCCAACCCTGAAAATTCACTGGGAGTGACCCTGAAGGAGCACAAGTAGAACTCTAAGGCAGAGAGTTGAACCGCACAAAACGTCTAAGAGCGCCAGAGCCAAGTGGCTGCGGAACTCTAGAATATCTTGTCCCCCATCATCCATCTGGGTTAAGCATAGTGGAAAGAACTTTCATCTCCCCATATTCCTAGGCAGGCGAACTACACAAGTTTCTTTACTTGGAGGAAGAGAAGTGACCCCAAATTTTTAGCACATAAACTTGCGACAACTCCCAGGCCAGTCTTCCACCATCAGCCTCATTTGAACTTGCTCCCCAAGTTTGGGGGAACTTTGTAGGTTCTGTCCCTATCCAAAGCTGGCCGGGTGCCTCAGCCTCAAAGTTGACGTGGCGCTGGAAAAGCTCCCCCCAATCTCTCGAGAGACATTCCCCCAAACAAACAAATGACAACGCCCCAGATTTTGGACCTCCACAGAGGGCTCCCCTCCCTCCTCTACCTAGCTTTCCCTGTTAGGAGTGGGGGCAGAATAAGGCCAAACTGCCCTGCAATAACGCTCAACAGCCGTGAAAGCTACCCTTCCCCCACCCTCTTCTCATCCAACCCCCAAGTCCCTGTTGCCCTAAAACACCATGGAGAGAGGGAAAGGAACTGGACTTACTTTGGTGAACGCTGGGCCTCGGGCCTCCCTCCGCTGCCGCCGCCGCCTTTGCTGCTGCAGAGGCCGGGCCCTCAGCTCCTCTCAGCTGGGAGAGAGCTCACCTACCTCTGCCCCCTTCCCCGCCACTGCGAGCAGTTAAAGTGTCACTTACATTCTCGAGAATGTGAAATATACCGCGCGGTGTCAACTCCCCAAAACCATAAAACTAACTTTATGGACCTCACGTGACTTTCTCGAGCCAGTGAGGGGTATCTGTCTGACTTCTCGGCGATTTTTACGATCTAACTTCGAGATAAAACCCCTATCCATTTGACATCTAAATGTCATAGCGACTTTTGGGATAGTTTGCTAACGATAAAGGAAAAAAAAATATGGGGGGGAGGGAAAAGGGGGGCGAACAGACGCTCTTGGACCCTCTACCGGTCGCCTCCCTAGCTCTCCCTCCCCCCTCCCCCCAAGTCCTGTAAGAAGTTTGGCTAAGAAGGGAGAGATTGAGCTGGGTAAGTGATCTAACTCGACTTTACTTGCGGCGGGAGGAGGCTGGAAGCTTGGAAGCTTGAGACGCCCTGGCTCTGGGCCAGCCAAGGCTGAGGCGGGGATATGGGAGGGATAAGAGGGGTACCCCCTACTCATCAGGAGCAAAGGTCTGCTAAGGTACCTGGTAGGGAGGAGGGAGGGAAGGAGAGAGAGAAAGAGAAAGAGAGAGAGGGAGAGAGGGAGGGAGGGAGGGAGGGAGGGAGGGAGAGAGAGTTAGGATAAGGGTAAGGGAGATGGGGAACAACGAAGAGAACACCATTTAAATCTGACTGAATTTCATTTGGCGGTTGCAAATGATAATGGAATTTGGGAGCTTATATTAAGCCACAATTGTACCCCTCTTCCCAAGCCAATCCCAAAGAGAAGCAAGGCCTCAAGCCAGAGGATTTGGGCCTAAATAGACTTCCCTGAGACCTTCAAATTAGTGAAAGAGCCCAAGAGCTGGTACTGGCCTGGCCTTCCTTCTTGCCAGTTGTTTGGGTTTGGCTTTTAGGGTCTTTCAGTGGTCAAGCACGGAACAAATCTGTCCTTCAGCCTAAGACACAGATGGAAGAGAGTGGAACTGAGCATCAATAAGTAGGGGACAGTGTTGAGGATCAGCAATGGGGCAGAAGGGAAAGGGCCCTTCTCATGTCAAACCGAGAGAGAGCATTTGGGGATCATTTTGGTGGGCTTTGTTTTTGTTTTTCTGGAGCCGATGAGAGAGGCCCAGACAAGAAAAGACGAGGATGAGGGAGGTGGAGTAGGAGAGATGTTTATTCGACTTCAAGAAAAGCTACAAACAAATACAAAAAGCGTATCACTGAGACGGTCCGGCAAAGACAGATTTCACACAGAACACAGCATCCACTCGGCAGACTACAAATGGTCTTGGGGGCAGGAGGATTGGGGAGAGGGTGCACCCCAACCTAAGCATTCCAATATTTACACACCCTGGGGCCCTGAAGATTGGCCTGATATACATCTAGATTTTCCATTTGATCAGGCTTCCCCCTGCTCCTTTTATTTTGTCTTCTCAAAGTCTCAGGCCCCAGCTTCTTTTGCTAAGACTGAAGACTTGCACCTTAATATCCTCTTCTGACCAGTCCTAGGCCTATCCCTCTGTTGCAGTCCCAGATGGATTAGGCAAAAAGGGAAACTCAGGCCTAGAGGAGAAGAGGAGGAAGTGAGAGGGCAGAGAAATATACATAATATCTTTGTTTTCTATACTGGCAGTTAATCTGAGTTTATCTTCCTCTCGTCCCCACTGAATGTCTCTCTCCCATCCCAAGCACCCGCCTAGACCCAACTGCAGTTCAAGTACAGAGATTCCAAGCTATAAACGCAAGTGCATCCATCCTCCTTTTATAAATAAGTTAGAACACAGAAGGGGGAGGGGAATTCACATTAAACATGCGAGTTTCTTTCCTTTTTGGGGGAGAAGCAATCACGGACACGAACATTCAGAAACACTGATGGGATGAAGAGGGCGTGGGGTGGAAAATAATAATAATTATTAATTATAATAACAATAATAACCAGTCCAAGGAGGTTGTGGCAAGGTAAGGAAGGGACAGGAGGACCTAAGACCGAACGAAAAATCTCAAGCCATAGCAACGCTGTGGCGCGTTCGCTTCTACCGCATTAGGAGTCGGTTCTAAGTCCACAGAGAGCGACAGAAAGGAAGAGGCCGGCGCCTGGAGACTGACTGTGTGTGGAGGGACTGGGAGGTGGGGGGATTGGCTGTGGGTTTGAGCTCCTCCAGAATTTAGGGCTGGAAGGCGCTGCCGGCGGTAGCCAAACTCATGCTCTTCAGTTTGTTATCTTTCTTCCATTTCATCCGGCGATTCTGAAACCAGATCTTAATCTGCCGCTCCGAGAGGCAGAGAGCGTGGGCGATCTCTATCCTCCGCCGGCGGGTGAGATACCTATTGAAGTGAAACTCTTTCTCCAACTCCAGGGTCTGGTAGCGAGTGTAAGCGGTCCGTGCCCTTTTCCCATCCGGGCCGGTCATATCTGGAGCAGACAGACAACAGGGCAGCGAGACTGCAAGGTTATTCCGGTTAAGGGAAGGAGATATCTTGGGGAGGGGGGTGGGGGGGGTGAGGAAGAAGAGACCCTAGTGTGCCCTGCACCCATCTCACCAGTGCTTTGAAATTCCTCCCCCCCCCCCCGACGCTGAAATCCTGGCTGATTTTCAGGCCCCCCCCCCCCCCCCCCCCCCCCAGTATCCATCTCTGCAGGCGAATTAAGCTCGCTTTGTCTACTGCCTCACTCCCCTCTCCTTGCCTCGCCTTTTGCCTGGGTTTTCGGCCTCGGCTCGACCGGGAAGAGAGGAGACAGCCGGACTTTTGCTCAGATAGTGTCATTTTTATCCCTTCCTCTCTTTCTCTTTTCCCTCCCCCCCACCTGGCCTCCTCCTTTCTCACCCCGCAACGATTCACCTAATATTGGGGGGGGGGGCACAGGATGATTTCATAGGCAGCATCACCCCCACCCCTCAACATTAAGAAAATTTAACCAGGAGAAAAGAGAAACTCAACCGGTAAAAATAAATTTTAAAATACATCTTCCCCCATGAGAACCTCGTCTGATGCTCTCCCCCAGAATACAGGGACGCCCTCACAGACAACACTCCTTTAAAATATATTATTTGCATATATATTTTAAAAAATCAATATCATCTCATCTTCCCTCAAACGTAAAAGTAGAAAACAGACACGATTTTCTTCCCACCCCCCACCCCCCACCCCCCAAAGAAAAACAAAAAATCAAAAATATACCGTGGCTAATGTGCAGCTTCCTCATCCAGGGGAATATTTGTGGAGTCTGTCCCTCCGTTGTCGCTGTGGAGGTCGCGATGGGTTCTGTCTGGGCTCGGCTTAAACTGCTGTTATTTAACTGACTTGCTTCTTCGGGCTCCGAGGACGCGCTGGTCTCGTCTATTTCTGTAAAATTGGTGTTGGAACTGGCAGAGGTCGCCTGGTCGGAGGGGGACGAGGCAGAGGGCTTGCCTCCGTGGTTGTCGCTGTTGGAGCAGGGCAGGGACTCAGGAGAGGACAGGGAGCAGCTTGAAGCCTGCCTGAACCGGGACTCCTGGCCAGGCGAGGGGAAGGCACGCGAGGTCTCCCCCACCGCCCCAAAGTGGCTGGAGGAGGCTGAGGAGCGGTTGATGCTGAGATCCATTCCATTGTAATTGTAGCCGTAAGAGCTGGTATGCATGGTAGCAGAATCCCTGTAAGAACCGTTCAAAGAGCTGCTACTGCCATAATTTAGCAACTGATAGTCCGGGCCATTTGGATAGCGCCCCGAGAACGAGTTTACAAAGTAAGAGCTCATTTGGGTTATTTTGGAGGGCTTGATTTGTGGATCGTGGTCGTTATAACCCTGTGCTTCACGATTTATGATGTATTAATGAATTATAGCGATGCACTGTACTTCGTTTTGCTATGTATGCGGCCAAATATGGGGGGGGGGCAAGAAGGGGGGATGGGGGGGCGTTGGGGAATCACGTGCTTTTGTTGACCAGTCGTAAATTCTCGCTGATGACCTCAAGAGGTAATTCATGCTCTATGGTTACAAATAATGACGATCTGAGAATCGTTAGGGCCGATTCAATGCAAGCCTTCCAAAAAAAAAAAAAAAACCGAAGGGGAGAAACAGGGAGAAGGTTCGAAGCAGCCTCTTAGCATAGCTCGCCACCTTCCGACGACAGTCAGAAGTGCAGGCGGCGGCTGCAATGGCGGCTTCCTCCCTCCCTTGAGGAAAGAGGAAAGGGGACTGAGGAAAAGAGCAAAGATGGGGAAAGTAGAGTCATCTGAGAATGGTGTTGAGTTGACCCTTCCTACAGGAGGGACATTCCTCCATCTTCTGTTATCTCACCTTTTAAATGTGTATACGAAACTCAGAATGCTAACTCATTCTTTTCTCTTAGTCCCCTAAATCCCATGCATTTTCCCAGTGGGGGAAGGGAGAATGTGTGTGAAATAACTATTTCAACCGATTTTCCGTAAGGTTCCAATAGTGGAAGAAACCAGGCTTGGTTTTGGTTCGAAATCTCTTAAGCATTAGGGTAGACATGGAAAAGAATTTGGAGACTATAAAAGGGACTGCCATAAGAGCAAGTAAGCCCTTTTACTTTCCAGGAAAATATGGGAGTTGATTCCTGTCCTCTATTCGTACCCCAAACTCCAGTTCTGTCCAGGGGAAGGGACAAGGTGAAATACAGAAATAGTAGGGGGGAGGTTGGAGAATAGTGAGATAAGTAAACGAGAGTTAATTTAGATGGAAGAATGAAGATTTCAGAATATGGGCCGCTAGTGGATCCTCTAGAGAGTGAACTGGAAGAGAAAAGAGGTACAGAGGCTGCAAACCCTTTTTGGGGCCTAAAAAGGACTCCAGGACTACCTTTCCTTTCCTATCTGCCCATAATTCAGTGGAGTTTGGCAGAATTGTGCTTGTGGACTAGACAGTTTTGGACTTTTAAAAGCTTGCTTGCAAATTGTAATTACGTGCCATATTGAAAGTGACACAATTATAATAATTAGGGACTATGAAAAGAACTCTAGATATCACAAAATGCCCTAAAGCTGGGGCAGTTTCTGCCTAGATTGAGGAAGGAAGAAAGGAAGGAAAGAAAATGAAGAAAGAGGAAGAGAGGGAGGAAGGGTGAAAGGAAGGGCATCATTCCCTTTTTGTGGCAGGAGGAAAGTGATAGACCAGTCTGGGGGTTTTTTGAGGGAGCAGAGGGCAATTTCCCTTCTCCTCTTCCCTATCACCTTCGCTGTTCGCCCTCTGCTTTAAAAGACGGGTAGAAAAACCATACTAAAGCTCTTCCAGACACCCGAGCTTCCTGTTTGCACGTCGCAGATGAATTGACTGCTCCGACCAGCAACTGAGGAGAAAAGCGGAAACCAAATCCTCTACTCCAAACCTCAAAGCTAGGCAGGCAAGAAACCAGCCTTTCCATGACTCCTCTGTACCTCCTCAGACAGGGGAAGAAGCAGGAGAGTGGAAAGAAAGAACAACTCATCTCAAAAAGCTTCTTTCTCTATAGCTGTTTTTATTCCGGGGGCCCTGATCCTCTCCGCCTAGATTTCAGGGTCCCCGGTCTGACCCTGGGTTCGTTACCAAAAAAGCAAGTAAGAGGCGAGAAGGCGAGAAGAGCGAGGGGGCGGGGGATGAGGTTGGACAGTCATAGACAGAGGCCCGGAGGTTTGAGAAAGCGAAAGACGAGAACAGATGTTGGAAAGATGTAGCCCCAGCATTGGCGAACCTTCCACGAAGCCTTGGGGGAATCACTCCCCTTTGCTCTTCGGATTTATAATGTATATGGGGGTGGGGGTGAGATTCCTTAACACAATTGTCGGGGTGGAGACCAAATAGGGGAGCAGAAAAGAAAAGAGAAAGCCGGAATGCAGGCTGTGAATGCCATCCCAGAGTCGGCGGCGATCTTGGAGCTAATGTGAAATGTGACCAAGAGAAGCGAATTGGGAAGGGAGGCCCAGGGGTTGTGACTGAATATATCTGTCTTAATTGTAATTTCCGAATTCTGTCTTGCCCAGCATATCTCCTGATCCGAGCCAAGCGAGTGACCCCGCCGGAGAATCTGGGCGTTACATCGGGGTTTACTTGCAACCAAGCGGCGGCCCACTGGGACTGTCTTCAGACTGTTTGGGGGCTATCTTTCCCCGGAAAGAAAGAAGTTGGAAGGGAGGGGAGGGCGGGTCAACGACGGGCCGAGTTTTCACATTTTTATTATCATTAATATTAATAATAATATTATTACCGCAGTATTTCACGCCGGAGAGCTAAGACAAAACTACAAACACAACACATAGAAAAATTAATAAAATAGAACTTTGTTTTTCTTCTGCGGCTGCTCCTCTTCTTCCTTTTAGGTAGTCTGTGCTCCTTCCAGTGAATTAAGGGGGGAGGGGAAGAGGCGACAGGTCTGGGGGACAGGGGGAGGCCCCCCCCAGAGACCTCCCCTCTCAAAAGGGAAACCAAATTTCTAATTCAACCGTGCATGGGACACTGTACAAAATGAAGACAAGACACGGAAAACAGCAATTTGCTTTGCTTCCGGGAAACACAATATGAGCGAGTTCCTTTCGGTCCTCAGTTAGAGTACACAAACTAGGAACCCCAGGTAGCTTTTGTGGGAGGGTTAGAGATGTAAGAGACAGAGAGGAAACCGTGGAGTAGGGGCCTATCTGGGGCTCTAGTGGCTAGCAGCTGACGGGAGAAATCTGCAGGGTGGGAGCTCCACAGGGAATGGAATTAGTCCGGCCTCTCTCTGAGGTGATTAAGAATCTCTCATCCACCCTCTTCCTGTTCCCTCCCACGAGGGCATCTGATAATATGCTTATTTTCGTTTCCCCCACCTCAGCCACCTTCCCAGACATTCCTCTTCACTTTCCTTCCCTCCCTCCCTCCCTCTGTCCCGGTCCTTCCTGGAGATCACTCTGTGGGCTTTTCTTCCTCTGCCTCCGGGCTGAGCTGGGAAGAGTTGAGCATCTTGTTTTCCTTTTTCCACTTCATTCGTCGGTTCTGGAACCAGATTTTGATCTGTCTCTCGGTCAAGCAAAGGGCGTGGGCGATCTCGATGCGTCTTCTTCGAGTCAGGTAGCGATTGTAATGGAACTCCTTCTCCAGCTCCAAAGTCTGGTAGCGCGTGTATGTCTGACGGCCTCGCCGCCCGCTGGGCCCAAAAGAAGAACCTGTTAAGTGGAAAGAAGACATTATGACACGGTCACCCTCTCTCCGTCCTCTCCCTCCCACTCCTGTCTGGGGACCCTGGCTTCAGAAGAGTAAAGATGCCTTCTCCTGTGGCCCTGACACAGTTTTCCCCTTCCTTCTCAGGTCATCTCCCTCTCCACCTACCCTCTAATCTCCTGGCCTCATTGGTTTGCTCTCTTTTCCTTCTTCCTCATCTCGCTTTCAGGAGTTTGTTGCTTTTGTGGCTGTGGGAGAGATCCTACCTGAGGCTACAAGACTGCTGGGAAGGAGTGGGGAGAATTAGATAGGCGGTAGCCAGGTGTTTGTACCTCTTCTGCCCCCCCCCTTCCACTTCACTTCCAGATGGCTAGCCTCTCTCCCTCCCAACTGGTGATAGATTTGACCATTTAATCCACAATGACGTGAATCGATCCGTGATACTCTGCATTAACGGTCCAACACTTTCGTGTCCTGCTAATGGACGTCAATTTGAGACCTTAAAGACAACAAATAATCTGATCTGATACAGACACCCATCTCTGTCTCTCCTTATCCCCTTGATGATGAGGAGACAGGCTCTCTATGATACACCTTCTCTACCTTTCCTCTCTAGGATTACCTCTGTACTCCATGGAGCACAGACCCCTAGCCTCAACCTTCCCTTTCTCAGTATTTACTGCCTGCCACCCGCCCGCTCCCAACCAACCAAGACATGACTCATTCCATTTCTAATGGGGCCGGCTACTTGGGAGTAAGAGAAGGGAGTCGTGAAAAGGCGAAAAATGAGGAAGGAAGGTAGTAGGGACCCTTTCCCCTTTCCTCCTCAGTGGTAATCTTCCCTTCTCTCGGACTCCCCTACCCCCACCGCAGTGCCTCTTTTTAGCTGTCTAGAAAGGGAGGGACTACAAAGTTTAGAACTCCAACTGTGAGAAGAGAGACTCATCTTCACTTTCTACTTACCTGGAACCCCTCCCCCCTCAAAACACACCTTTCGGGGGGGGGGGGAGGGAGTCTCCAGGCCTATGAGGGAGGGGATGGTGAATGCTTGATGAGAGCCCCGGGTTATTTCCTGTTCCTGTGGGGAGGGACAGGACCCGACAGGCCCAGACAGGCTAAAGGGTCAGGGGGAGGGAGAAAAGTATTGAAAAGCCTCACTCACTGTTGCATGAATTCATCCGCTGCATCCAGGGATAGACAGGAGTGGAACACTTCTGCTCCTCACTCTCTCCGAAAACATTTTTGTCTTGGGCGCAGTCGGACTTCCTCGGCTCGGGGTGGAAGGGGGCAGGCTCTTCGCCGCTGGAGAGGGCGCAGGCAGACTCCTTCTCCCTATAGAAGCCGGCTGGCCCATAGTCACAAGCCGCAGCCCGGTTGTAGCCCCCGCTCGCCGGTGGGTAGTAGGAAGAAGAGGCAAAACCCTTGTCCTGGACCGCCCCGGTCCCATACGCCGCGGGATAGTGTCTTAAAGGATCCGCATAGCCCGAGGAGTACAGCGGGAGCTGACCCAGGAACGACTCCTGTCCGTTGGACAGAGTAACTGGGAAGGTGGAGTTCACAAAATAGGAACTCATTGGGAGGGGAGGCGCGGTCGGTTCTGCTGAGCGGGCTTTTATGATTTGTTGTGTTTTATAGTCCGAGCGCCTTAGCTATTAGTAGTATATCCGAGATTGGGTTTTAGCTGAAGGGGGATGGCGAGGTGCCAGTGAGGGACAGAAGGAAATACAACCATATGATCAAACACTGACCAATAGCAGAAGCAGGAATTGCCAAATAGCACCCATGAGGAGCAGGGCTCGCACGAGGGACCCCGGCGCACAAACCTATCAACCTCTTTTTTCTTCTTCTTCTTCCTCCTCCTTCTCCTTTTTCTTCTCTCTCTCTCTCTCTCTCTCTCTCTCTCTCTCTCTCTCTCTCTCTCTCTCTCTCTCCTTCTCTCTCTTGCTCTCACTCAACAACAGAAACAGAACGCACCCTTCCCCACCTACGTAGGAGCTGCGAAAGAGGCTTCTGTTACCGCTAAGAGGTGGGGGGAGGGGTGGGGGAGGACTTGGAAAAGAGACTACCCCTCCCCGATCCCAGAATGATGAAATAAATATGCTCCTGTTCCTCCCTTTCCTCTCCACTATAAGAGATGGAGAAAAGTTAATTGTTCTAAGAAAAGTTAATCCCTACAGTCCTTATGACCCCCTTCCCCCAAGGGGAATATGTGGGGAGGGAAGATTCGAGTACCCCGTTGAGATGGACTGAAGAGAAAAGGTTTAATTCTTTTTCTTTCTTCTTGTTTTTAAAGGAGGTAGGAGGGGAGCGGAGTTCTCAGCTGTCTAATTAGCTTCGCTCTCAGGAAGGGGGGGGGGGGTGTGTGTGGAAACCGCGGCACTGGTTTCAAAAATCGTCTTTCCTGTTTATCTGATCGCCAGCTCTAAGCCCAGCCCCGGTCTCGAATTCCTGCCTCTCCCCAACTCTTTGTGCGTTGGGGGGTAGGGGGAGTGGAGATAGCCAGTTGGAGCCCAGCTGTAGGGGGGTGGGGGGAGAACGAAACGATGAAGAAGGTGCGAGTGGTGGTGGTGGGAAATGGACAATATCAAAGGGTACCCCATCCTGGACCTTACCGTTTCGAGTTTTCACTATGCCCTCTGGGCCACAATCGCCCTCCTCCCTAGAGGAAGGTTGCAGTCGCACAGATAAGTGTCTCTCACTGTCCTTCTTAGCAGATCTTAGCAAAGGTAAGGGCACTAGAAGTCGGGACGTTCACTTTTCCCCTTTCCGTAGACGGAAATGAGAAGGCAAAAAGGGGACCTTTGCTTGGATTTTATCTCTCTATTACAGATTCTGTGCTTCGTCGTTCCTTTCCACTTCCCAAGAAAGTTAAATGATCTCTTACCAACAACAACAACAACAACAACAAAATGCTTTGAGCAAGCTCAGGGCATTAGGATTTTTTAAAAATGTCAATAAAGTGCTGACAATTTCCCGCCACTTGATCTTTTCTCTTCAAATTCTTCCGTGCTCCTAGGGGATAGGGAATTGCCCCAACCAAATCTCCTCCTCCTCCAATTTTCTCGGAGGAGCTGCTATAGATTTTAGAGAATCTATCCTCTGGCGTTTTGATTGTTCGGTAAAGGAGGAAGTAGGGGCTGTAATTTGAACGTGGAATGAGCGAGAAAATACATTGGGATATCCCCTCCCCATCCACCCCCAATTATCCATCCGCAGCAATTTCAAATCCCTTCTGAGTCTCTATCTGCTTCTCTCTCAAATTCTCCTCTATCCCATACCCTTTAAGGTATGCAACCCCAAAAGCTTGCTGCCCAGGCATTGGACTCTGTGACTTGCTCACATCCCTACCTCCTCCCCTATTCCTCTCCAGAGAAGCTGAGTATTTGTAAATCTGGACTCATTGCAATGTTAATAAATTTTAAAACATTCTGTTTACACAAGAGGAGTCACTCTTTTCACAGACAACAGCTTTTCAGGAGTACGGGCCACCCCTAGACAACCGGGGAAAAGCAGCCTAGACAGCAGAGGGGGAATTCAGCTTGTCTTTGCTTAACTGCCTAACCTCTAGCTCGCCTCACGTCACGGTCTCGCTTTGTGTGGGAACCGGACCCTCGTCCAAGTAAAAGCAACCCTTTAGCCAAGGAATGGAGGTGGCAGGGGAGGCAAGAGAAAACCATGGGCCACAGGGCTGACTTAGTGTGTGAGGGATGGGGGGAAGGTGTGGAGTAGGTGAAAAAGTTGGTCGGAAGAAAAGCGGCGGCGGAGATATCAAAAGGACACAGGGAACTGGCAGACTTCTAGACCCGACTTGCCCCCCAAGGTCTCTAGGTCTCTGGTTCCCAGCTTCAGTTTGTCATTTTTATAAGACCTAGAAGATGTAAGGAAAAACAAAACAAAACAAAAAAGACCTGGCGAAAGGTGGAGCTGGGGGGAAAGCCCCAAAGACAGTTATCGATCTGACATCTCTCCGTCGCTATTGGAAAGTTGAATTCCCGATGTAGCTAACCCAAACTGATTTTGTCTATTTGGTGGAGATGAGAACTATTTGAGTTTCTGGAGAGTCAGAGAAAGAGCTTTGTGTTGCTCTCCCCCCTCCCCCTGCAACGACCACCTGGGATTGAGGACAGTTCCACCGACAGCAGCCCTCTAGCCCTCACCCCTTTCTCTCTTAATTTATTTTCATTCGAAGGCATTGAGATTTGGACTTCGTAGCTTGGGGATGGTAGTGGCTTGTTTTCTGGGAGCTGTAAGGACTGCAGGGAGAGGGGAGGAAGAGCTGGGAAAATTCTAACATCATCAACAGCAATAATCTCTAAGTTCCCCACGACTCTCGACAGTTGCCTGTCGGGCTGTCAGCCGCAACTGCCGGGGTCCAGGGGCGCCTGGAGCCGGCCATGAAAGAAAATTGCGGCTCATTGCTCTTATCTAAGCCGAGAGGTATTTATGGGCGTTTATTCGTCTGATCCGTTTGTTTGGGATAAAGACCAGGCCGGGAGTACTTGGTCTGAGACGCAATAGGCTCTGGAGCCAAATCGTGGTGGATCTGTTTGTAGCTGTGTCGATCTGTCTGTAGATGCGGGTGCATAAATAAATAGACATGTACATACATTTGTGTCTGTTGGAAGTATCTCTGTGGATCTGTAGCTCAGTCTACAAATGTGTATGTGTCAAACAGTTGAGTGTAAGTCTGAAGTATACACACACCTAGATCTGCATACATGCACCTAGGGGTGCCTGTGTTTGTGTGTGTGTGTATGTATAATTCTCAACCTGGGAACCAGTGACTTTTTAAGGGACCGTGTAGATTTCAGGGAGTCTGTGAACTTTGATGGGGGAAAAATTACATCTTTATTTAATCTGTAACTGAAATTCCGCATTTCCTACGATTATTTAAAACCATTATTATGAGAAGAGGTCCATAGGCTTTCCCAGGCTGTCAAAGGGGTCCACAGAAAAAGATTAAAAACCTCTAATCTAGTATATCTTAATCTTATAATACTACCATCTATCTAGGTTAGCTATCTGGGAAAGTGTAGGTTTAATTTTGAATATGGTATATTACGGTCATGTGTACATGCAAGCATTTGTTTCTCCTGTTAGTTTTGGTTAAATTGTGCTTCCTTGGCTGGTATAAATCTCCTACCTATATCTGGTTTAGAAAGGGAGGAAAATGGGAGTATATAGGAATTGGAGTCACCTTGCCTTGAGTCACTAGATCTCCAGGGTGCTCAACCTTCCTTGAGTTGAGGAACTTTGGTTAGGCTACTAGTCACTCAATTCCACCCAGGAATTCTGCTCCCCCCTCAAACTATTCTTAAACTTAGGGGTCACTGCATTACAGCAGAAGCTGTGAACTTACTCAAAGCAAAGGCAGAATAGCCCTGGAAATGAGTTTTCCATAAGATTGCCCTAAATCCTAAATGCTGGACAAAGACCTAATTTGCATTATGGAAATTGGTACTAGGCATCTCTTATTTTCCTTGGAGGTGCTTACATGAAGCTCACCACTTTCTCTCTTTCTCTTCTCCTTTTCCAGATTGCTCCAAACACCAGAGTCACAGTTATGAGACCTTCTTCACTTCCTGCCCCCCCCCCCCATCCTTTTCCTCACTCTCACCCTCACCCTCACCTTCATCCCAGGCTAATCCTGAAAGTAGAAGTTGAGTTTTCCCTTCAAGTCAAAAAGGAATAGAGCCTTTTAAGTCTCCTTTACTCCTCAGCCCCCTCAAGTGACAACACAGCGGTGGCCTTAAATCAGGGGACTTATTGAGGCCATAAAGTCTACTCACATGAACAAGGCTCTTGAAAGGACAGAGGCTCTGGTTAGAGAACGCTGGACAGCCCAGGAACCACAGGGGTGCCCCTTCCAACAGTCCTCTACAGGGAAAATCACTACAATTTCTCCCTGTTCCTCTCTCCTGTTTCTGCTCTCAGCCCAGGTAGCTGAGGCTCTGAATTATGAGATATAACTCTCTAACTTCTGAACCCTATTTTGAAGTTTTTGAGGGTAAGGAATTCATCACAGCTACCATCCACCCCTCATCCCCCAGAGCTAAAGCCCTGGCCAAGTACTAAGGGGATGGATTGCACCTTGAAAGGAAGCAGGCAAAGCTTGCTCTCAGGCAGTTTTGAAAGGCCCGAGCTAATCAGTAACTCAACAGACAGGGCAAAAATCCAAAAGTGCCCATATAATCATTGCTTTCCCCAATCCCAATAATGCCTTTGGCAAAATACTTCATGGTTGAGGAGAAAGAGTTTCTGCGGGGGGGGGGGGGGGGGGGGGGGAGGGGGAGAATGAGTAAGTTATTTATTATTAATTTCTCTCCTCCTATAAACAACTAGACATACACATATACACTGAGTGTATTTTTCTTAAGCATGATTTGCATTCATTTCACCTTCTAGAGGACCATGGGGGGAGTGGGGAGAGTAGACAGCTTCGCACCGTTTTAGACACCAACAGTTGCCAGGAAACTGTGTTATTCTCCCCTTATCCCCAAAGAACCATTAAACGCACTGGCCAAACAAGAAAAAAAAATAAACCCAGTCTGTCTTTTGACAACCAACTGTAACTGCTTTGGGTCAGCAATCTCCAGAGGAGCCCCAAGTTTCTTTCCTCCTGATTTTGGCCCACTTGGCCAGCGCGAAAATCAAATAAACCTTCAGCAGCTGAATATCAGTCAACCTCCAATCACCCCTCTCTTCTCAACCTGCAGCAGTAATCTCCCAGTCTCTGTTCAGTGACGTTCCAGCTCCTAAGTCTTTAATTTCTAAACTCTTTTTTTCTCTCTCTCTCCCTCCCTCTCCTCCTCCTCATTCCAACTTATTTCTTTAATAAATCCGAGTCAAGGAAATGAATTTTATATACACTCGTGATTTAGCCTGTCTTGAGGTTAAGGGCAATGGAAGGAAGAGATCCCTGTGCCTTAAGAAATAGATTGGGCCGTGAATAAATCAAGAAGGAGGGGCTGGAGAGAGAGAGAGAGAGAGAGAGAGAGAGAGAGAGGAGAGAGAGAGAGAGAGAGAGAGAGAGAGAGAGAGTTTGTACTGGAAAGTAAATGAGCAGAAAATGGAAAAAGTGGAACACCCTCAGCTTCCACTCTTGCTCTCAGTAGTTTCGACAGAATTCAGTGAAGGCAAGTTATCTTAAGTAGCGGGAAGCTGTCTCTCTCTGGACAGTAGATGGCAGCAAACTGCATAATTTGGGCCAAAGCGAACTGTTAAAAGGGCGATTTATAACCCACCAGGGTTTCCAGAGAAAAGGACCTTCCTTTTGGCTGGATTTTTTTTCTTTTTTAAAATATACAACAAATGCCGTGTTTCTACTCCGAGCATTCCTACACCAGCCACCTACCAGGCTTATTCATAGACATCCAGGCGACCTGGGCCACCACAGCAGCATAGAGGCTCACCCCAGGTTGACCAGCCCCATTCTTTAACATCTCTGCTGCCACAAGTGGCTACCGTAGCTCTCTCTTTGGGTGCCTTGAAGTAGGACTGGAGCACAGATATTGGCACTCCTTTCCCATTTTCTTCATCCCAAGTTGGATGAGAAACACAAGGTAGAAAGGAAGATACCCCGTGTCTAGTCTTGAGGAATGAGGTGGTGGGGTGGAGAGAGGGATTGCATACCACACACTCACAGACCACACTAACTCCCAATCCATCCTGGGCCTCCATACTCACACGTCACATAGCTCGGTTTTCTCTAGCTTCTGTACAAGGAGCCCCCAGATGCCATTTTTTAAAATGTCTCAAGCCTCGGCTCATGCTTCCTTCGACCCCACAACTATTTTCAGAACCCCCTTCGCTAATTTTGGTCTCCTCCTGTTCGGTGGTGAGGAGTAAGACGTGTTTGGAAAATCAAATCAAAAGCCACATAGACAGTTTTCCTGCCTGAGCTGAAAGACAGACGGAAAAGTCGGAATACACTCTGATTTCCTGCCTTCGATGTTAACAGACTCCACTTTGGCAAATCAGGCATTTGTATCTCTAGCTACATTAGTTATAGAAGCAATTTCACTTTTAAAAACATAACGTTCAAGTCCATGAATTTTTAGAACTAATGGCACAGAAGACTCAGACATCGATATTTCCCCGCTACACACACGCGCGCACACACACACACACACACATACACACATACTGCAACAATATCAACGCAAAGAACCACATAATAAGCGGCACTAGCATCATACATGCAATAACATACATAGCATAGATCACAGAATAACTGGGGATAGAAAAAACCTTTGGAATACTCTGTTCTTGTTCCTTTCAGTTCAGGTACCCTGTTCCTGCCCCTCCCCCATCATTTTAATGTCAGAATCTTCTCAGAAGGAAATAATGAAGCTATTAATGTGAACTGTTTATTTTCCTCCTCCTTCTGTCTCTCCTCAGCCAGTTCCTCGCCCTTAGACAAGGTCCCAGCTCCTGCTGTCCTCTTTGGAATCGGGGCCTCCAGGGATCTTCCCCAATCCAGCCTGTTTCCCGTGCCAACTCCACTTTGACACCTTGAAAACCCAGCTTCAGGGAAGAAAACTCTACTGGTACAATTGAGGAGAAAGTAAAGGGGAACTTGAACCCTCAGAGGCGGGTGAGGTAAGAACTGGTTACATACTTAAAGCCACAGAGAGCGCAAATCTCCCACCTAACCCTCTTGGTATTCTTTCCCCATTTTCTCTTTTTACGCGATTAAAAAAAAAAAGAATCTTTCCTCTTCTTCCTTTCACTATCTCTTTATTCTTCCCCTTTCTTTTGGTATCCGCCTTCCATTTTAGAACCGACTAACCCCCACTTCTCTGCAAAAGAATTCCCCGGAAATTGTGTTCTCCATTAACCCTGAGTCGGGGGTTTCAGATCCACCTTCGTAAGGAGGAGTGGAGGTGAGGGGATGGGATTGGGCACATCAACAAGTTCAAGAAAAAAATAATTAGAAATGAAAATAGAAAAGCAAAACGTAGAGCATTCCCTTACCTTTGACGACCGCATAATGTTTTTTCCCTGGGATAAAAGGGGTGTGGGGAGGGGGGAGAAGCGTTCGGATTATCATTCAGCTTCTAGATAATATTGTCCCAACCTGAGAGCCGTCGCTTCCCTCTCTGTGACTTGGGAGAGAGCTCCTTGCGTTTCTGTCATTTGCATAGAAAATGGAGTAAGTTCTCGCTTTGAAAAATGATATCAGGCTGCGGTCCGGGCAGATTTTCCATTTCCCCTCCATGGCTACTAAAAATCCCAAATCAGCAAGCAAATTAGCTGAGAAATTAAAATTATTTTTGGTTCTGTCTCTTTTGTGTAATAATCACCCCCCTCCTCTCCCTCTCTCCCCCTCTCCTCTCTCTCTCTCTCTCTCTCTCTCTCTCTCTCTCTCTCTCTCTCTCTCTCTCTCTCTCTCTCTCTCTCCTCTCTCCCCTCTCCTCCCTTTCTCCCTCTCCTTCAGTCTATTGAGCTGATATTCGAAGTAAAAAAAATATATACATATAAAGAGAGGAGAGCCCTAAAGGACGACACTGCTCCGACCCCAAGGTGTGGGTGTCCAAAAGAATACTGCATTATAACCACCAGGGAAATGATAAAAGTTCATGTTCGCGATTGCCCGTCCACATGACCGGCGCTGGCCAATCGCTGGATTCAACCACTCATAAACTTCTATCACAAAGTTGTAAATTTTCATAAAACAACAAGGAATTTATTGCATTTCTTCATGGCTGCTCCAACAGCAGTCCTTTTCTCCGTCGCCATCTTCTTTTTCTCCTTCTTTTTTTGGGTCACCCCCAATAAAAGAAGAGGCAAGGATTTAGGGGAAGGGTTAGAGCAGGGAAACACGGGGGGGGGGGAGGGGGAGATGTGAAAGGAAATCTCTTCTGCCTATTTATGCTTCCTAAGGATCCACCCCCACTACTAAATTAAAAAAAAAACAAACCACAACACACCCCAATCCTTTCTCATATCAGTATCTATATCTACATATATATACACACACACATATATAATCAAATATATGCATATTGTTTGCTGTTACAATTCTAGAGAATTGTGAACTGTGCACTGGTGCACAGTATTCTAACCCCCCCCCCCCATTTCCCTTATCCCACCCCAAAATCTGGTTATGGAATGCTAGCCAACAGGCTGAGACAGCTGACAGAGTGTGTGCCTCAAAAGTCCCTGTTCTCTCGATCGTAGCCCGAATTCTCCCTTCGAGAGATGGAATAACGCAAATTGGGATAGAGACAGTATTAACAGCGTAGGCCTGACATCCACAAATTGTCTCACATGAACCCCTAAAATTCCCCTTTAGGAGGTGGAGCATAGACCAGGCAGGACAACATTAAGGCCACAATGGAAAGACAAGATTTTAGGAAGAAATCCAGGCCTGCCAAGTGGGATTTTGGAGCCTTTGCATGAAATA